>NC_060282.1:74542835-74769019 GCF_021613505.1 Equus quagga
ACTCAGTCAGAATAGACAAACATAAATTTATTTGGTATAATTATGACAGGTCTTAAGGATTATTGCATGCAGAGTTTAAGGGAGGGGAGAAGAGTGAAGAATGGTTGGTTCTCAGGTTCTTGTTTAGTCACTTGAGGTTAAAGTGATGTCATTTACTAAAATAAGAAATGCTAGGGAAAAAAATAATTGGTTTGAGGAGAATTATGATGAGTTTGGCTCACTTTTTATGTTGTTTTTGAAGTCCCTGGGAGAATGCAAGAGGAAATATTCAGTAGGTAACTTCATATTTGGATCTAGAGTGCAGAAGTAAAAAAGTTAGAGGAAGATATAGATTTGATAATAGCCTGCAACTGATAATTCAGGCTTTGAGAGAAACTGAGATCTTACGAAAGATTGCGAATGATCTTAATCTGTTTTTGTACTTACTACAAATTCCTATGCTTATCTCTCCCTAGAGCACTTAGCACACTCAATTATTATTTTCTTCTTGCTATCATTTATATATGACATCAGCTCTAATGGCAGGAATAATGCCTTATTCATTTCTGTGCCACTGCAATTCAGTACCATGTCTGGAAATATTTTTTAAATGGATAGGTTAATACATGATTGAATGAATGAATGAATGAATGAATATACAAATGAAAATAACTTCAGTTGGCACTCTGAACCTTCTTCTAAACTCCAAATTTTTTTTTTTCCTTTTTCTCCCCAAAGCCCCCCAGTACATAGTTGTATATTCTTCGTTGTGGGTCCTTCTAGTTGTGGCATGTGGGACGCCGCCTCACGGTGGTTTGATGAGCAGTGCCACGTCCGCGCCCAGGATTCGAACCAACGAAACACTGGGCCGTCTGCAGCGGAGCGCGCGAACTTAACCACTCGGCCACGGGGCCAGCCCCTAAACTCCAAATTTTTATTCACTTATGAGATCTGAATGACCAGGAGTCTTTTCCCAGTCCTTATGCGTGGTACCGAGGCTCCCTCTGCATTTCTGGAAGAACACAAACTCTGCTTTCTAAATCGAGCTGCGTGCACACTAGAATCACCTGAGCACCCTGCTCCTGGATATCTCCTCACAGCTACTGAATCGGAATCTGGGAGGATTAAGTTTAACCATCACTCGGATGCTGCGTATGCAATGAGCCTGAAATTAATTGGTCCATCTGTGGGAATGACTGACATAAGAGAGTAATCAATCTAGCTCTCAAAATTATAGAAGACTTCCCGATTAGCTCTGTTATGTCGAAGAAAGAATATGAGCAGGTACTTCAGACACCCAAACTTCATAATGATTAGATTGATTTTGCATTTTAAATAGAAAAAACGTTAAGGCAAAACTTCCCGAGATAAAATGAATCACGCGTTTTCACCAGACGGCCTCACTCAGGAAAGAGAAATGTGAAAGAGTTGTCATAGTGTCTAACCTGGAAAACAAAATACAGAAATTTTGACCAGCAAGTCATGTGCTCAGTACAACTCTTACTTAATGTTCTTTTAAGTGTTAGGCAATAGTGTCTATTTTAAAACATTCATAAATAATGCATTTTGTAGGGAAACACCTTCTTTCTTCCTAGGAAACATAAGACACTTGATACATTATTCCAATCTACCTTTTACACTTTATTTTCTGCCATTTGGCAACATACTCCCTAGGTTTTAATCAACAACCAAAAAAATCTCTTTGCGATCCCTGAAACATGCTGTGTTTGTTCTCACATCCCTCTGCCCTGGTATGCCCTTGACCTTTTCTCCATCTAGAAAATTCCTTACTCACATTCAAAACCCAATTCCAACACCTCCTCACTGTTGACACTCAATATCCCTAACCAGAGTTATTTGCTTCAAGTTCTGTTTTGCAAAGTTACATTCTTATGATTTATTTAATACCATACCACTACTCGACTATAATGAGTTATTTATGTATCTTTCACACCATCTTTTCGGTTCCTCTGAGGTTTATTTTTTCTTTTACCTCTGGCCCATAAACACAGTGCTTGCCACGGAGTAGGTGCTCAACAAATGTCGGCTAAGTGAATAAAGATATCTTCCAGATCCAATATTTTGTGAATCTTTAATTTAAACTGAATTCAGATTACCTTTTCTTTCCTAACTTAATTTCTAATACTGTAGAGTGTGTGCTCCATATACAAAGGTCAGTGGCCTGTAAAGTTAAGTTAGTGTTCTCACTGGACCACATGCCTATGGTCACTCCCCTTTTAATTTTATCTGGCATACAACTGTGGGATGTGTTCTTAAAAAAAATCAACTCCTCACCTATTGGAAAACTTCCAGAAGCTCTTATTTCAGCAGGTTCAATCCTTTTCTACCCGACTTCTTAAATACCTTCTGCCTTACTTAACCTATTCCAAACTGCCTTTTGCACTCTTCGTCTTCATCTTCAGTTGTATTCGTGTCATCATCTGCACTGATCCATAGAACCTAGGCCCATTCCAATGTCTTATGATAATTTCCTCATTGGAGGTCAAAAGATGCAAGGACTATCATGGTAAAATGTTCAATGAATAGAAAAATGACAAAACTTGGTTCCACAGGGTTGGGAAAATTACTACTTGGGACAAAATAATTCTGGGAACTAAAGGAATCAGCCCAGTCAGCTTTGTTTACTGCAGACTCGAATCAATGTCTTGTCTTTACCTGAGCTCTGGTTACATTTAGAAAAAAGTACATAAATACAGTAAGTGAGCAGAGCCGCTATCTGAGATGTGTCTGGGTCCTAAGTCCAGCTCTCGGGGGAGTGGCAAGATTTGGTCGATGTTCGTTGATTGATGACTCGATAGATTTGGTTCAGCCTCGCCATCAGAAGCGCAGATTTTTTAACAAGCTTCTCAGAGCTTTCATTCCCAAAGAAGAAACTAAAGAAAACCAGATGACAAGAATTTCAAATTGCAAAATGTTCTGGTTGTCAAATTTAAATAAGGGCATCCTGTGCAAGGGAGAGGCTGGCTGGTGCCAACTTCACATTTTGTTCTTTGGTGTCTGGACGAAGCCTGTCCTGCCAGGGAGATGACAGGTCAAGAGCACTCCAGGTTCCACAGGCACATGAGAACATTCTACTTTTCATAGTGTTCCTGCTCTACATAGGGAAGGACTAAATTCACTATGAAAACAGTTATGATTAATCATCAGGAGAGAGATTGTTCCACTCTCTGGGTGCCCAAGTTGCAGTCTGGTATAGTCAACACTCCCTCTCACATAGATCACGGATTGAAATGAGAAAAACATCACCTATTATGGCCAGAGGCACTGAGGGAGTTGGCCCAGCTGACCACAGGAGACACCTTTAATTCAAAACCTAAACCATGAACACAGAGATTGTGATCAAGGAGCTTTACAGCACATAAGGGACTCAAAAAGCATATTAATCCACCTCCAGCAACACTGCCAATTTAAAAGAATGATTAACCTTCTCTCCCACTTGATTCAACCTGGCATGTGTATTAAACCACTCTAAACGCTAGCAGACTCTATGCTTATGGCTTATATTAGGCAGCATTTAGTATCCATGAAAACTTTCTGCAAGAAGTAATTACTTTTGAGACCATGAACATTTCAGATGGGAAAAGAGAAAAAGAAAAGAGGTGCAAGTAAAAGGAACTAGGAAAAAATAAGAAAATACACAAAAATATAGCATGTTGATTCAAAACTGTAATTAAAGTTGGTTTAAAGAATACTAGATGAGCATTTGTTCTGCTTCTGCTTTAAGTAAAGCAGTCTGTTCCATCTGTTCGGTGTTGTACTTGCTTATTACCTAATGTATGTTAGAAGCCTCTTGAAAGAGAGATTTACTCATTCTGGTATCCTAAGCACCTAGCTGGATGAACAGCACAAGCAACGGGAGGTCATGGAGTGGAATGGATACTGCAAAGGTTCTGGAATCCATCTTTTAGGGTCTTTAAGACTCAGTCTCCTCCTCTGTATAGTGTTCATAAAATTTAATGCACTGGGGGCACAGAAGGTACTCAAGATTGCAGATTCTTACAAAGTAGGTATTTAATACTACTTTTCTAACATCTTCCTCTAGGAAAACAAATATTTTATTTGCAATGAGGTTTTCTTGTAAACTCTACACTTCTAAAGAAGAATGCATTCAGTAGGAATTTATTTGTTTGCCTCCCTGTCTGACTTTACTGACACTACTCGCGGGGTCAGTTTTCTCTTGAGGGGTCACCTCCCCATGGTATGACCTGCATTCCAGACTTTCCTAAAAGCATGCTTTCCTGCTCTTCCTTCCCACCCCATCCCCACTCTCCTTGAAATGTTGTGATCCTCCATTAAAATGCAAAGAGCCATGGAAAATAAGAAGAAGCAAAATGATGGTCATTGCTAGCTTTAGTTTGGATATGTTAAGAGTCTAAATTATAGGTGATGAGGCCAGGATTGGAACTCACATCTATCTGACTTCAGAAATCAGAAGTCTAGCTACTACATGCTGCTGCACTGGAACTCAGACAAAGGCTGAGAGTAGAAAGGAGGCTCCTCATCAAAAGGGGAAAATAAACCCAGGGCAGCGTTAATTATTTAATAATTAGTAAAAGAAGGACTATGGTGTTTCTACAGAACAGGATATAACCTAGTGTTAAAAAAATCCCCTAAGTGACACAGCAACATAATGAAATCTCCTTGAGCTACAACCCTTCTTAAGTCACACCATACCATTTGTCCTGCCTCACCTGGAAAGTCAAAAGAAAGAGGATACAGATGTGTCACACTGACAATAGAGCTGGTTTTAATAAAGTTTTATTTCATAAACGGAAATTCCCCCAAAGAAAGGGTGAGCTCTCCCCTGAAGAAACAGCTCTGTGAAATAATCAAGAAGCCAAGGATGGTGGGATTAATTGTTCTAAGTGCAGGGATTTCTTCTGCAAAAAGAAGTGTCAATCAGAATGACGAGTGACCAATAATTCCTTAACAAAATGCTTACAGAAGTAGACTTTTAAATCTACCTTTTAATTAATTAATTGATTGATAAAGTTCACTAAGTTTATTCATTTAGAGGAAATCTGTGCAAGTCTCTGAAACCAAGAGGTATTTTACCACAAGCAATAAAGTCCTTAGACACCAATCAAGGGCTACTTCCTCCTTGAATGGCCACCATCTAGTCATTTCTGACACTGAGAAGTAACTATCAAGTATCTTTAGAAAACTGGGGTGAAAGGAAAATTTAACGTCTTATGATAAAATTTGTCAAAGCTGATTCTTTTATCTCAGGGCCATGTATGAATTTCCCAAAGTTGGGACTGAATCCTGCCTGCAGTAAATGCTCCTGCAGTCATTGCACTGAAAATCTCCTATCTTTTATTCCTTATTGTAAACACTGCATATGTTATTAGAAGATCAATAAAAATGTTGTTATTGACTATGAAATTATTTTTCCAGTAATGGAATTGAGGAGAATACAACTTGCATTTTATTGTTTTTCTAGAAAAACAGGAGGTTCTTTTCCATGAAGACTCTTATCAATGTTAACTCTGGAGAGAAATATCTGTAGTTGTCTCATGGCTTAGTGGTGACAGACTTGCACTTGTTCACCTGCCTCTATTGTGGAAAATGGGGCACACTCTGGGCTGAGGAGTCACGCTGTGGTAGGAAAAAAACAGAAAAATACCCTCATTAACACTGTGCTTAACTAGCTCAGCTAATGGGCTGCAGGCATTCTAAACAGAAGCAATTAGAAGATAACTTTAAATTTCATACATTTTGTTTTCCAGAAAGATGAAAAGCTGAGATATATTAACCTTGATGTCACAGTTTGGCAAATACAAAGTTAGATTACGCCCTGTCAAAGCAGATTTCAATCTCTTACAGGGAATAAATGCTAATTAAGAAAAATAGAGTGAGCATATTCTATTAAGTATATTTGCTTCTTTCCTGAGCACTTTGGCTGCACAAGCTCTAGCCACAGTTTCCGGAGTGACCATCAATGCTTCCTGAGAATGCTAGGGCAGTACTCCATCCAATTAGTGGGACGGAGAGGCCAGTCAGAATGCTGATGCGGTCCACAGCAGAGGCGGGGGTGGGGAGGCAAGTGCATCAGAGAATATTATCTGTTTTGTGTGCTTTACAAAACGTTATCTTCTCATGACTTGTCCATCCCTTCCTTGTCTTATATTGCTTAACATAAGTTTTACAAGTCTCTTTAAGAGAAAACTGAAAATGCCAGAAAGAAGATAAAATTGTTTCAATGCAGAAAGTTCTCCCTCTTCAAGATGAAGAGGATCTAGAATTACCTGGGAACACCCAGCCCCTGAAATCACTATATGAAACATAGATGCTTCCAAAATTTGCCTAACTTCTCACTGACCAGATTGTAAATAATTTTAATTATCATTCCTTAAGATTGTAGTAGACAAAAAGTCTCAGTTGTATGCTAAAAATCTTTAAACATTTATTTCCTTTTTTTTGTTTTCAGCCTTCCCTGTGCCAGGTTCCAGCTGATGGTAGCAGTAACAGATACCCAGATATTCAGAGGGCAGACCTACAACGGTGCATTGAGTATGGGAAGGAAGAACCAGTAGCAGTTTCTATATACTCATAAAGTGAATCAGCATCAGACAAAGGAAAATCTTCTCCAAGAAGAAGTCAACAGCAAATACTTGCTTCTATGAATGAATTCAAGAAACCACTTTGAAGTTATCAGTGGCCACTGCTTCTGAAGCAACCAATAGCTTTATAAATAGTTTACTTATATTCGACTAATGTAAATTATATTAGAGGTTTTTAATACAATTGTTCACAAATTTTAAATAGTTTTGTAGCGTAGCGTTTAGCGTCTGTCTTTAAATGAAATGTTTTCCTAAGCTCAATATCAGTGTTTTTATATTGTGTAAACAGTGAAATTACTGTGGAATATCTGGTAAACTTGATGGGAAACCCCAGATGTCAGCAATTTGCTGTGTAAGATTTAGAGTGCTCAAGGCCATTAACCTGCATCAGGAGCAATATTGGTGGGCTAAGCCACGGGGTGCAGCCATCCGTCACATTCACCCGGGCTACTGGGAGGGGGATCAAAGGGCAGGGAGACTCGGACCTCCCTACACAGATTCCACTGGCAACAAAAGGCCTAAGTCAGCTCTATGTACTGGATACAGAGGATTTCACCTAGTGAGAGATTTAACAGATTTTACAGAGGAAATTCGCTTCTATGGCATTTTTTTTGGTACAGCAGATAGAAGCAAGGTCAATATTTCTTTGAAAAACTAATGTAAAACATTTGTAGAGAGTAAGGCATGGTTCATTCCAAAAATATGCTGAGTCAAAGGAACATGGAAATTGAAGAGATGAAAGGAGAGTGATGGACTTCTCCAATACTTAACCTTTCTTTTGGTGTCAGAACATGGTTGTATAACTACTTTAATCCCAGTGGATTTTCCAAAACTACCAGAATCTTCAGACTTTGGTGACACTTGATTATTGCCTCTTGCCCCCATACCAACCCTCCCACACACATTGACTTTTTTATCAGCTGCCCTTGCTGGTGTTTTCTTCATGTAACTATTGTAGTGGGTTGTTAGAGTGTTGGCCCCCAATGCGTCATGCCTCACCATTTCCTCACCTTGTGTAGTTTTCTTCCACATGGACCTGGATTTCATCATATGATTTGCTTTTGCCCGATAGCATATCAAGAACTGAGGCTTGGAAAGTACTAAGTACTTGTGCATCAGGGCTTATCCTTACGGAAATCTGCCATGTGCAGAAACCTGGCTAGCCCAATGGAGACACCTGGTCCAGCCAACAGCCAGCATCAATGGCCAGACCTGTGAAAGCAACTAGCCCCAGTCAAGTAGCCAGATGACGGCAGCCTCACAAGAGCCCTGAGATGAAAGCAACATAGACCCACCCAGCGGATCCCAGACCAAATAGCCAATTAAGAAATTATGAGGGGATAAAATGCTTGCTGTTTTAAACCACCAAGTTTAAGAGTGGTTCATTACACGGCAATAGATACACCCATTTCACTGTTAGATTCTCTGCCCACTTTGGACTATATTTCCCATCAAATGAGTCTAATTTTGTTTTAAACAGGAATGGCAGAGGATTCTGGGGAAATGATGGTGGCTACAGAGAAGGCTTTTACCTCTGAATATTCCACCACTCCCTTAAACACAAAAACTAAAAAAAGAAAGAAAGGGAAATTATCTAGGATAGGAAGAGCAAAAACTCACAGACAACAGCTGCAAACAAGATGTCCCTATGACCTGCAACATGTAACGAGGTGGAGACAAATCAACAACAGCAAAGATCTACTTATGGTATCCAAGAATGTGGGAGGAAGCCGAGGGAAAAAAACCTGATTTCATCTTTCAGGAGAGCCAGAGATTCCTGTGATGGCCATCGAAAGCTCACTGAGAGCAGCAGTAGGAACTGGGAGTGGACACTGCAGGCTCCAATTTGCAGGTGAGTGTAAGAACTTTGAGACGTTCGGAGAGGGCTGACGTATTCTGGGGTCTATGAAACCTTGACACCTATCAAACCAAAACACCCTCCCAGGCAAATCCTCAGACTCAACAGCGAAAGGGTTCCCAATAAACGGAAGCGAGAGGGCAAGAGGGGAAGACTTTAGGAGTTATAATGTAGTTTTTTAATCATGTCATGAAAACAATAGAAGATAGTGAGCACTGGAGTTCTGAAGCTAGAAAATGTATTCTGATCTATCTTTTCTCCTAAAGTGGAAACTTATTTCATTTAAAAATGAGCAACAGAAAAGTATTCCAGTCAAATCCCATAGAAAGTTGACAGAAAAGAAGAAGGAAAATAAAGATAACAAGGAAATCCCCACAGATCCTGAAAGCATGACAGAAAGACAAGCCCACAAAAAAATGAAATCTGTTGCCTAATATTTTTTTAAAATGTAAAAGGAATTTAAAAAGTGATAGAAACTAGTTTTAAAAAATAGAGAATTAGAAAACCTCAGAAAAAGTGATTGGAAAATTGGAAATTTTCAAAAGGTGAAAGGACACAGGAAATTTTAAAAGTCATTTCTTGAGTGAAGGTACAAGCTGGAAGGAACACAAGTTTGAACGAACACAGTGGCTAGCATCTCCTTGGAGAAGTGGCTGATTTCAGATCCAGCGAGGAGATGAACAAGATGTTCCTGCTCTATCTTGTCATACCAGAGAGCTGGGAAGACTATCAAAGACTACTGCAGATGTGTCAAAAGGAATCAGGAGCCAGCCTGAATAGGATCCGTGGACCTAAAAGGGGACAGTCTGTGCACTGATAATTATAATGACCTCAATGAAAACAACATCAAAGAAATAAAATACCTAATTGATCATTTTTAGAAGACACTCTCTGAAGTCTTTATATTTTTTTTTTGTAAAACTGGTGAATAAAATAAGAGAAGCATTTATTCTGCCTTTCCTAATTACACTGTAACTCGGGGCAACCAAATAGTTGATGAGAGGAATAGTTCAGCTAATAAATGAAGAATAATTATATGACCAGTAGAATATTAACATTTGGTACCAGCAATAAATTAATGGGTTTAGGCATTGATTATTAATGGCTGCAACATCACAATAAGATGAGCAGCTGCTTTGTAACTCATTTTGGGATGAATCAACACCACCTATGAAGTAGATTTGGCAAAATATCAAAACTGAATCTTGTCAGTCTTTTAGATCTATCTGCCAATTGATAGTAAATACATGGGTTGAAGGAATGTGATAAATATATAAGCATGAAGGGTACGCAATGGCATAATAGAAACAATTAGGAACCTTACAGCATAAATGCTTTGCATTCAATGACAAACAGATAATTGCAAAAAAATAAGAATAAATGGAGTTCTTTTAAACCTATAATTTAAAAGAAATTGTGTTTGGATCATTAATCAAATAAATAATGGTTATGAAAAAATACTTATATAGGACAATCAAAGAAATGTGAACTGACTGGATATGTGTTGATATTAAGGAATTATTGTCGTTTTGGGATGTGTGATGATGACATTGTAGTTGGGATTTAAAAGGGCAGTTCTTACATTTTAGAAATATATATACTGAAATTTTTACTGAGAAAAAGAAATCTGATATTTGCTCCAAATTGCTGGGAATTTTAGTGGTGGTAGTAGGAGAGGGTGTAGAGAAAACAGATTGGCTGGCAATTGATAGCTGATGAGGTTGATCTGTGGAGGCTTCTACATGTGTAGATGTTCGAAGTTTTCTGTACTATAACATTTTTAAAAAATGTAGATGGATTGAAATTGCTATTCTAAGCTCTTAGAAGGGAGAAAGCCATTCTTAAGCTAGGAGGCTTCTGGCTTCTTCTCTGGCCAAGAATTCTAATCATAATTCTGCCCCACCTCTCCAAGTCTGGAACTCTGGCAGTGGAGTTGTTTAAAAGTACTAAAGGCTCTTCAGTCTTACCTAGAAGAAGACGACAAAGAGCAAAGCCTGGTGCTAGATCCGGGGCAGATGGTGTAATATCAATATAAGACAAAAAAATGTGTTTTCTTCTCAAAACCAGTCGTTCCCGTTGTGTATATTTTTGCAGTAAAATTTCTTTTGTGCCTTTTCAGAATTAAAAGAAATCTACTATTTATGTAGCATTTGAATTACCCTATATTCAAAGTCTAAAAATAATCATTTAGTCTGAAATGACATTAAATCTATTTTGGCCATTGTAGTGTATTCTCCAGTCTTATTTGCTTTGCCTGTAAGGTCATGAAAAGGTGAGAACTACAAATTATTCATGGCAGGATTTGAACCGGGTTCTTTGTAGCTCGCTTCCTCTATGTTCTACCTACTCTCAGGAACCTCTGCTCTCAAACTCAGTGTTTACATAATCCCTCAGATAATTGTATATGCCACATCTTCCCAACTAAACAACAGGCTCTTTAAAGGGCAACGACCAGTATTATCAATGTTCAATTCACTTTTGGTTTCCTCGTCCCCAATACCAGTGGTTTCAAAATTTGTATTGCTTAGTATATATTTGACCATAAAAAAATATAGAAACAACTCTATTTTAACTAAATAATAATAATGATACTACTACTACTAAAATACATGAGATAGAGTACAAATAGGAGAATGGAGACAGCAATGGAAATCCCAGATTATAAAATGAATTATCCCAAAAGTCATTGGCCAATCTGTTGATTGTAAACAAGTACTTGGGAGCTGGTCACCATTTAAATGTATAATTGAAGGAAGTGTTTTAACAAATTTTATTCCCCAAAAAAGAATACTTTTTATACCTAAATTTTTTGAGCTCAACTAACCTATAGTTTTAATAGAATTAGATGAGATATAAAATATTCATTCAGATTCCTAAGTGATCCATTCCCTATTTTTCTTTATGAAACAACCACTTGGAACTATTATCATTTGTCAAGAATTCAGCCATCTCTCCTTCCTTTATTTTCTAAGATTTGGTATCATTATGAAATTGTCATTTTGCAGAATTTAACAATTTTAAAATCTTTCATCAATTTTAATTCGTGAGGACAAAATAAGATCATGGCCGAGTGGTTAAGTTCGCCTGCTCTGCTTCAGAGGCCCAGGGTTTTGCCGGTTTGAATCCTGGGTGCAGACACGGCACCACTCATGAGGCCATGCTGAGGAGGCATCCCACATGCCGCAACTAGAAGGACCCGCAACTAAAAATACACAACTGTGTGCCGGGGGGGGACTTTGGGAAGAAAAAGGAAAAATAAAATCTTTAAATAAAATACAAATTACAAAACCATTGGCTATATGCTGAGAAATGACCCTTTAGGGGTTCACTCAAGGTGAACTAGCATTCAGACTACGCCAGAACTGGAATTTGAATTCCAAAGTGGACCATGAAGCCACAGCCTACTTTTCTCTTTAAAGCCACTAGAAAAGAACCTGCTGCCTGACCTTTGAGATTCTGTGAAGAGACCACACGTATTTAGATCTTTTGTCTCTTTTAGCTTCCTTAGTCCCCTTTTCTAGTTTCAGGCATGGCAATTCTTAGATAACTATGAGTACAAGCGATGTGGTTAAAAGGAGAATTCAGCATGCTCTTCAGCCAAGCTACTCACAGGATAACCAAGTTCGCTTACACAATTGTTAGCTTCTCAAGGGCTTTGTTTAGAGGCTTCTCAGCCGAAGCCAGCAGCCTTGTCAGCAACCTGAGACGACTGTGTGGAGATCTAATTGCATATACATGAAACACGTCTATGAAACCTTTTATTCAAACTTAGATACAGAATTTTACTACTTCTTTAAGCTTGGAAAAATATATTCAGATACAAAAGGAAGAAAGAGAAAACTTGTATAATACTTGATGTATTCTTCACCACCCAGCACCTATTTTTCCCCCTATTTCTTCGGAAAATGATACATCCTGTAAGAAATAATTTTTTTAGCAGTCCATTGCCTTAACCATTTGGCCACCTACAAGAATTTTTTTAAATTATTAGTCAAATAGTTAAGTGTATTAAATCTCGATATTTTAAAGTTCCTCAAATATAGTTATCTTTCCATCACTTTCTAAAAGAAAGCAAAAGATACAGTTTTACTTTTTTCTTAAGACTCAAGCTTTTAGGATATTAATTATTACACTATATTGAAAACCAGACATGTTTGTGGGAGGTTTTTGAGATACACAGAGCTATTTATTCCCATACTAAACGGCACTTCTTTCTCGTCTGCCTTCTGCTTGTATTTTTCCTGCTGCAATTATATCCTACTGAGGCTGCTATGTGTCATTGCTTGATCTGAGGTTCCAAAGGTGAGGTGCAGAATAATAAGAAGACGTTTTATAAAGACTGTTAGCCTTCAGAAGCGTCCTTTTCTACTCATTCCCACGTAGCATCCATGGTGAGATGTCTAAAACAGATGAGTAAACTCTGTCTGAGTGATATATGAATCAATTATTTGATTTATTTGACTCACCTTCAAAGCGGCTGCTCCCAAAATGTGGCCTTTCTTTCTGCCTGTGGGGTGTATGTAGCCTAATCTACAGCAGAATCCACTACCTCCATTGTAACAACACCCAGATTTAGACTGTGGTGACCTAAGCCACTTGTAGGAACGAGTTTTCATTATCATAGTGTCTACTGACAAATTAGTTAAAGAAAATGCGGCGTATATACACATACAATGGTATATTATTCAGCCATAAAAATGAAAGAAGTCCTGCCATTTGAACAACATGGGTGAAACTTAAGGGCATTATCCTAAGTGAAATAACTCAACGAGAGCAGACGAATACAGTATGATCTCACTTCTATGTGGAATGTAAAAATGCTGAAATCATAGAAACAGAATGTAGTTTGGTGGTTGCTGGGGGCTCAGGGTGGGGGAAATGGGAAGATGTTTGTCGAAGGCTACAAAATTCTAGTTTAAGTTCTGGGAATCTAACGTACAACATGTGACTATAGTTAACAATTCTGAGCTGTATAGTTGAAATTTGCTAACAAGTAAATCTCAAATGTTCTCACCACACACAAAAAAGGTAATTCTGTGATGTGATGGATGTGTTAACTAACCTTATTGTGATAATCATTTTGCAATATATATACATGGATCAAATCATCACATTGTATATCTTAAGCATACACAATGTTATATGTCAGTTATACCTCATTAAAGCTGGAAAAAACAAAGTCAAACGGAGCAGGGTGAGGCTGGTGGATTCAAGCCAGTGCCCTGAGTGGTCCTGAGGCGGGCCGAGAACCAGGGCCTGCGCCAGCACTGCTGAGCAGGCTCTGTTCCCAGCTGCAGGCAGAGGACGGGGCGGCACAAGTGTGATCCTGACTGTACATCCTAGGCAGCCTCAGGCATCTTTTCCAAGTTAGATGCTGAAAACCAATAAATGAAATTATAAGAAAGAATAACATAAATGCCTTTGTTCTACTTGTAGTCTTCTTGGCATCCTTTTCCATCTAAATGCTCTTCTCTGCAGTTCTCAAGTGAAGAAAATTAACATGAACAGTAGTGTCCAAACTTTTCATCACCAACCCCTACACCCAAGAAAAGTTGAAATGTTGTGGCCCCCAATAAATTAGCCATCTTTTAGATTTTTAATATTTATCAAGAGGATATTAAATAGTTACCTACTATGTGCAGGGGGGAAATAAAAATGATCAGACAGAAACTTTAAACACAGACTTTGTCCCAGTGTTATGCTTCCTTTTGACTTCAGTATAAGAGCTACTTGGTGTCTGTGCAAGGGGATAAGCAGGTGACAACAGCATCCAGGATGCCTCTTCCCACATTTTGTGACTACAAGGTTGGTCCTAGAATTGCTCAACAGCTTTGTATTCTGATTCAAGTGGCTATTAAAAGACCTTCTTGTCCCATCATATCTCTGTTATGTGGAGGCTGGAGGTGCCCTGCAATTGACTCAAGATATTGTTTATTTGTTTAAACAGTTAGAATAGTTTCTACTTAACAAGTAAGTGCAGATTTTCACCAAAGTATCTACCCTACCACGTAGCTCAGAGAAAAACTCTGAAGGAAAGGAGAATGAGGTTGGCAAAATTTCAAGGTTCCATCCCCTAGACAAGGGATATTGATGGGCTTGTAAAATTTCCAGGGGTACCCAGGAACCCTGGGCATTTAGTAAATAGATCAGCAAAGGATGGTGGAAAATAAGACTACTCCCAGACCAGGAGGTAAATTCAGTACGTGAAGTCTATCTTACATACTCTTTTCTCTTCCCATATACCACTGCTCTTTCCAGTCCGGGCTCTCTTGTATACTTGGTACGCATGCAGCACAGAAATAAGCACGCACACATGCATATGAACAGAGAGTCCCCAGTCTGCTCTGTCAAAATTCAGCTTATACTAACTAAGGAAAACGTATAATGGCCTATATTTTACAGCCTTCGAAAGCACTTACATTTTAATGGAAAACTGTTAACAACTCAAAACCCTTTCTGACAGAGGAAGTCATTTCTAATACTGAAGGTTGACAACGGACGGAGAAAATTTGGGGAGCACAGCGACATGCCCGACCTCTCCCCATCCACCATCTTCCACCCCCTGGGGGAAAATTCATCAACACACAAGCGGCATGCCCTTGTGCTAAGGCAGATCAAGCTTTATCAACATCACAATTCACACAGAATTCCCTGTGATGATAGGCACTCAATATGTATTTTATTTGTTGAATGGAAGCAGAAGATACAAAGGAGGGAATCATCTGAAACTACAGTGTACGACGTTTAAGTCAATATAGATACAGATATTTAAACTGAAATTGAAATTAAATTATAATTTAAAATTATTTGTCGCATTTTATTTTTAAAAGAATCTTGGAAATTCCAACCCCTAATTTAACTCCCTATTTTCAGAGAAGGTATTTGGTCCAAATGAAGAAAATCTTCAACTATTATTCTTTTATTCCAATGCAAACAAGAATTTATACTGTCTTTTCATGAAATGTGATTATTTGACAAAAAGAGAACAAATATTTCATGTTTTTGAAAATTCTAACAAACTATTGACTTTCTTAATCAGTTTTCATAAATCTGAATGTTTCCCATCATCTACTCTTTAGCTTGTACCTGAGAAGTTGAGTATGTATTTAACGCCTCAAAAACACGCTTTCACAGACCTCTAAATATGCAGTTCAAGGAGCCCACCACCAGAGGGCAATAAAGAAGTTAAATCTTGATGCCGTATAGAGAAAACAGCGAAAGTTTAAATAAAAGCAACATTTCACAGTATGCTTTTCTGACCAACGTTATATACAATAACTTAATGGGTTATATCCACGTGGACTCTGAAGTCAGAAGCACACTTCACTGGTCAATTTCTATGACAAGGACAATGTAATTTGAATGTAGACAAGCAATATACTTATATCTTAACATTCCACCCTCACAGAATCTACTCACTATTGAAAAATTGTAGAAATAATAGGTTTCTGTAACTCCATGACCAGGCCACCATTATCAAGAGTAGAATTTATCTTCCTATGATGCTCAAATGCACAGGAAAAATGCATATCTAGGAGAATGGGTAAACTCTGAGTGACATGCGAAAAGAAATGATGCTTCAAACGGAAAAAGTATGAGATCTAGAAGAAACAATTAACTCTGTACTAGAGTGGATATATAGAGAAAGAGTCTCCAAGAAACATGAAAATCACCTCTAGGAAGTAATTTTAGGGCAAAGAGAATTAACATGAATGAGGGAGAAAAGAGAGTTGTTTTTTTAAATATTTTTATTTAGTTAGCTAATTTTTGTCTTTGGAATATAAGGAGACAGTGGCTTTCCAACCAGCATCCCAATGGAACAGAGTAACTGAGAATTATACTGGGGCCCAGCCACATTTAATTGTCTTGTAATAATACTGGTGAAATACAGCCAAATTACTTGAACTAAAAGCATCCTCTCTGAAAATAATCTTTAGGACATCAATCTTAACTTAGATGAATATATATATTGTGGTACTTATGTTTTCTTTAGAGGGAGAATACAGGTTCTGGATCAAATAAATAATAATGTCAGTAAACCTCCTGGGTAGAAAAATATTCTGGCTCCTATCATTTAGAACATTCCTCTAGAAGAGAAAAACTGGGTAATAATTTTCCCAGATTTCATATTCTATGCATACTTTTGAGATAAAAAGCATCTCTAGTAAAATATAGTGTTAGGGATTCTTTCTTGGATGGTCTCCAAAACATTAGCAGACAGGAGTTCCTCTTTCCGTCCCAAATACATGTGGGGAGATAGAGGTGGGTGTGAGTTAGAGGAATTGACTAAATAGAACATCGTAATCAATACTTTGTTTTTTTAAAAACAGAAACTTCTATTTAAATAAAGCATTTCCCTCAAACAACATTTAATACCAGTTCTTGAAACCTGGGGTAACAAATATTTTAAAGTTTACATTCGGCCATGATTAACTATAAACTATGTTCCTTTCAACCAAAATTGGATTGGATTTGTATACTATTATATGCATACAATTTCAACTGTGAATTACAGTTCCATGGGGTCAATAACTGTGTCTTATTCATCTGTGTATTTCCTGGAAAAGTTCACACAGTATACTTAGTAGGAGTTCAATAAAATTTGATTGAATATGTCACTGACTAAAAGAATGTATGCAAGAAGTACAAGAGAATAGTAAATTATGCTAAACCATAACAATTTTTAGATTTAATAATATTATGAAATTCTGTGAATTTCATAAAAACCATGATGTGAAATTATCAATGTATTTTTGAGGACATATTATTAGCGATAAATGTAAAAATCTTCAAAGAAATTTTAATGTAGGTTACTTTTGACAGTAATTATAGGAAAAAAGTGTTCTCATTATAGATGTTTTCCTTATAATTCACTGAAGTCACAGTAACCTTATACTGCTTAAGTTTCACCTAGAACTTTTAACGAGGAAACCTGTTAAGATTGTCCTACCTATTGAGGCTATTTTCTTCCTCTATATGTTTACCCTTAGTTAACAGAGCCTCCTGACTCTCCCCTCAGCAATCCGAGTCCGGCCCACACAGTCACAACACAGATCAGACGCTTGCAGCCTCTGCTTGACTGGTTAGCGGGGTGTACATACGCCCAGATATTTACCTGGGGACTGACTTGCTCATAAACATGTGACCCGCCAATCCTTTTACAATATATTGCTAAGGCCAATCACACAAACACACACACACACACACACACACAATTCAAATATACCATTTGCAAAAGTCAATCAGCTATTTTATAATTTAGTATAATTCAGCTTGAGTTACAGATAGCAGTGACAAAAGAGAGAAATTCTATTTGTAAAGCTGCAATTGTTTGGTTGGCTCAGACTCCTAAAAGTCCTTCAATCTTAAGACTCATGTAAATGCCGTGATACATCATTATGGGTTGAATTGTGTCCCCTCAAGGATAAAGTAGTCCCCCCTTATCCATAGTATGTTCCAGGGTCCCCAGTGGATGCCGGACAATTATAACAATATACTGTAACACAAATTACTGTAGATCTTAGCAACCTCAGCATATAATTTTTTTCTTTCCTTATTAAGTGGAGAACTTTCACCTTTTCACTTAAAGGAAGCACTTTAAAGCTTCTCTCTGGCGTATTCTGATTGCCAGCATCACCTTTCTTGTGCTTAGAGGTCAAATAAGGGAAACTTGACCACAAGCACGGCGATACCGCAACAGTTGATCTGATAACTGAGACGGCGATTAAGGGACTGTAGTGTATCCAGTGTGGCATGCAGGACAAAGGGGTGAGTCCCTTCCTGGGCGAGACGGAGTGGGATTTCATTATGCCACGCAGAACAGCATGCAATTTAAAATGTAGGAATTGTTTCTTTCTGGAATTTTCCCTTTAATATTTTCGTACGCGGTTGACTGTGGATAACTAAAACCTCAGAAAATGAAAAGGCAGATAAGGGGTCCTACTGTGTGTTGAAATCCTAACCCTCAGTACCGTAGAACGTGACGGTAGTTGGAAATAAGGGTCCCTGCGGATGTAATTAGTTAATTCGAGATGAACAGGATGGGCCTTTAATCCAATACGACTGGCAGCCATACAAGAAGAGAAGACAGACAGAGACACACGAGACAGCAGAGGCTGAGACTGGAGAAATTAATTCTTATTCAGCAAACCAGTACCTGTACATGGCTTAAAGAGACATTTTAATAGAAAGAATATACTTATGTTGAAAACAACAAAAGGCAGAAATGTTTTACTTTCCTCATCTCAAACCCCCGTCTTTCTGACCACAAAGATACTTTTAGAAAAAAATAAGTTCTTCTGTTGTTTGAAATAACATACTTGCAGTGTTAAACTTTATTTCCTTTTAAACACTATCCATTGGTTTCTAATCAGATTTGTATTGAGCTATTTTACGACACTCTCTCTCTTTTCTCCTCCCAATATAGATGTAACAAAAATCACTATTAAATCAATGTTCAGTGTTTGCTTTATTTTGATCATGCAAACATTTTTATTGCTGAGTCATGTCTCAATAGAATTGCATTTACTTTTTTATACAAACTTTTGTTTTACTTAGACTTGATAATCATCACATTTTTGTTTGTTGGCTTGCTTAGCTTTCTGTGTATCTATAATTAAATTATTCCCAGACTCTCTAGTGAAACTGGAAAACTTCCCTCAATATGGTTAACTAGAACAGGAAGGAAAGTTTTCTGAAATATCTGAAACATTTGAAAATGTCTCAATTCCACCTTCATCCACAACTAGTAGTTTGGCTAGCTAGACAATTTTAGATAGAAAATTACTTTTCTTCAGAATTTTGAAGAAATTGTTCATTTTCTTCTGTTTTCCAGTCCCACTACTGAGAAGTCCAATACTATTCTCACTATTGATTCTTTTATATATGACATTGTCTTCCTCATCCCTCCCCGGCAGTCCAGAATCTTTTAGGATCTTCTCTTTATCCTCAGAGTTCTGACATTCCATAATAATGTGCAATGGTATGAAGTTTTAACTTATTTTCTTAGCTCTCGTTGGATTTTTTAATATCTGGAAATCCACATACCTTACTCCTGCTATATTGGCTTATATTATTTCTTTGCTAATTTCTCCCTAGCCTTTTCCTCTGTTTTCCATTTCTGGAATTGTTGTCAGTTGGATGTTGTACCTCTGAGATTTGTGCTCTAATTTATTACTTTTCCTCCTGTTTCCATCTCTCTTTTGTTATTGTTGTTCTATTTTCTGGGATATTTCCTGTTACATCTTCTAAGCCTCTTAATAAAAATTTATTTAATTTATCATGTCATAACCTTTTAAAAGATGTCTTTCTTGTTGCTTTGAAACACGCAGCATTAGACTCATAGATACTCTTTGTTAAAGTTTTTCAGACAATATTAATTATAATATTTTTATTTTTGTTTGCACTATGTTTTGCCTAATTTTTATTTTGTTTTCCCTTTTACTGTCTGTTGTTTGCTTATTTGTTTGTTTGTATCTATTATACTAGATGCTTTCTGCAAACGTCTATTAAACTTACCTATGCATTTTAGGAATAAGGTATTGAAAAGCTGACTCACAAATCTATGAACATGAGTGGGCATTTCTGCTACTTGTTGAGAGCTGGGCTGCAGAGTCATAAGCAGGAGGGGACAGGGATATTTCATTGTGTTTATTCCACATCAACGGGTCCTTTTTCCTTGGACATAGAATTTCCCTATAGAAGAATTGTCCATTCATCTGCATAAAGAACATAAACTTGGCAACCCACATCGGGAGAATAAACAGTGAGTTCATTATGCTGACTTTAACTTGAGTAAAATGGAAGGATGGTAAGTTTTGCATGAATTTCTGACCAAAAACACCAGAACTTTTGAAAATGAAAATGCGTTAGCAGAGTTTTGTATTTCCTATGAAAAATAAATCTGTCTGACCCTCTTAAAAATTATACATATTTTGCAAATTATATGAGCATGAAGTTATCCTAGCATTTTAAATGGTTTCAGCTCACCCATAATTTCCTCTACCATCGCCATCCTCCTTCTTCCCAAATAAATTGATTATGTGACCTTTTTGTTGGTCCCTGAGTACCTTTATGTATGTTTAGGCCTCCTCTTCTGAACTCATTTCCCACTAACAAAGAAACAAAGCACGGATGCTGACTCTGGCTCCTGGGGAAGTTTAGGTTCAGGCACACTGCACTAGGCAACAGGCTTTCGCGCTGGTCCAAGGGCCTGAGCCCCTATAGGGAGTACCCACGTGGACCTCAGGGCCAGGTCCGCACTCCAGGGCACACAGACAAACTTGATACAGCTGGAGACCACTGAGAGGACTCAGTGGACAGCAAGGGGCTTTTCACCCTAAGCCCCTCCCTGTCTGCCTGCCTCCAGCTTTCCTGCCTGACACTGCCTTACTACTTGAAACTTTATTTATTGCACCATGTTGGTGTGGTGGGCAGGGTAGGGGGTCTGCCCTGGATACAGGAGCACTGCTGAGCAGTGCCTCACCCCAGGTTCCAGACCAGATCCCCTCGGCACTGCTGCTAATGTCACACCACCCAGGTCTCCACCTCCCCAGGGAGGCTCCAAGAGCCTTAACTTTCTCTCTGTCCCCACATCTCCAGAGGAACCATTCTCTAGCTCGACAAATACCACCTGCAAAAGGTCCCAACCTGCTGGTGAGGGACAAGAGGAAGTGAGGAGGGGAGCCCCACCGTGGTCTGTTTACGTGGAATCTTATGTGGAACTGGTGAGCTGCTGAACACCTCACAGACATTTGACAAGACTGAAGGCTCTGGAGGGAGAATGCATTTCATTGCCATCATTTTAATTTGACCATTTGTCTAGATAATTCCTGCTCTTGGGGCAAAATTCAAAAGTAACAGTGGTGAGTGAAAAGCCATTCTCTGACACACTTTTCCTTCAGCCACCCATTTCCCCCTCCCAGAGGCAATCACGGTTATCAGCTTCTCATCTATTTATCAGGGGCAGTTTAGGCATATGTGAACATGTGCCATATAGAAGATAATTCCTCTGAGTAGGGTAAATTCCTGTTTTTTTTTCTGAATTGTAGTCTGCAAGAATCTGAAGTCTCTTGCTAAGAAGAGAGTTGAAAGAGAGAAGCCTGCTTCAGTGTCCTCTTAGCTGTCTCCTTATTCTGTCTTATCTTTCATCTTTCATCTCATCAATGAAAGTGAGATTTATTGGCTTTGACTGTGTGATCTGTTCATTTAGGGGAAATGATGGCATGGTTGTGATGTTCTAAGGTACACGGATCTACACATTTATGAACATGTTGAGATCTTGGCTGGGTCTCTCTGTGCTTAGGGCACAGCAGTTGTCCTGCTTTCTGCCTTCCATATCATCCTGGGGATCGCCTTCACCTCTCTCCTTGATTGAACCGCTTGTTCTCTGCATCTCACATTTTCCTCATTTTTGGTTTCCTCTCTCCTATTTGTGGAGCATATACTACAGTTGCTTTGTGAGAAACATATGGGAAGCATTATTTTTTAAAGATTGGCACCTGAGCTAACATCTGTTGCCAATTTTTTTTTCCTTCTTCTTCCCAAAACCCCCCAGTACGTAGTTGTATTTTCTAGTTGTAGGTCCTTCTGGTTGTGCTGTGTGGGATGCCACCTCAGCATGGCTTGATGAGCAGCCCAGGATCCAAACCAGCAAATCCCTGTGCTGAGAATCGGAATGCATGAACTTAACCACTCGGCCATGGGGCTGGCCCCGCATATTTTTCGAGACTGCTCCCATCTCCAAGTCTATTCTATCCACCACTTGATTAACATTTTGCATGAGTATAGAACTCTAGATTAGATCTCATTCTCCTTCAGAATGTTGAATATTAATTCAATTAATTAATTAATCCATCAGTCTACCTTGGAGTATTGCTGTTGAGAACTCGGAAGCAGTTCTGATTCTTGATACTATACATATATATTTCTTTTATAATTTTTTCTCTCTTTTTGTGAACAATTAGAACCATAAATTTGTTTCTGAGCGTTGTTCTCAACTTGACAACGATATGCTTAATTTAGTCCATTATCTTGGTGCTTTGTGGGTCATTTCCACAGAGGTATTTATGTTCTTTGTCTTGGGAAATCCATTTCCATAATTCCTCCTTCTACCTTTTCTCTGCTCTATCCTTCTAGAACTCATATTATTCAGATATCATATGTCTTGAATGGGCTTTCCAATTTTCTCTCCTCTTTCATATTTCTCTTTTTGTTCTGTTTCGTATAGATTTTCCAAATTAATCTTCCAGACCTACTATTTCTTCTATTTCTTCTCTAGTGTGTTTATAATGTTTTTCTGAAGAAGCCAAAGGGTTGCAATAGGGATGCCCAGAAACAATAGCATATAAGACAAAGGGCTGGGAACTGTAATACCCATTCATCTTTGTTTCTTTAGATTCCATGGAAAGTGCTTAGCACATAACAGACTCTCAATAAATAAATGGTTGTGGAATAAAGAAATAGATAAATGAATAACAAAGCCTGGATTCTAGTCCCAACTTATATTTCTTCCCACTTCATCATCAGCACGGTATGCCCTGTCTTGATCTTGGTTTGTAACTAGCAATTTCAGACATTTTCTCTCTGCCACTGACAGCTCTAACAGTATTTGATTCTAGCAATATAATCAATCTGTGCTTTTTGTTAAATGTACACTCTTTAATCCCTGTGATTGTTCCCTAATCACAAATATAATTTTATCTATCTATCTCCACACACACAAACTTTAGTTAACTGAAAATTTTAAATTATCTCATATACAGA
This sequence comes from Equus quagga, assembly GCF_021613505.1. Lineage (NCBI taxonomy): Eukaryota > Metazoa > Chordata > Mammalia > Perissodactyla > Equidae > Equus > Equus quagga. Next base: position 74,566,020 of record NC_060282.1, read on the forward strand.
ACTTACTATACAGGTAGAGAGTGATTTAGGATAGGTAAAAGAATTGAGCTCTCTAGTACTTGAAATGCACTAAAAATCCATCCCAATTTATTATCTTTTTTCTAGATCTTGACTATTTACTTTTAGTAAATAAACCAGAAAACTAAGGAGTCCTGCAATTTGGAAAACTGAGTTCTTTGAATAAATTTCAAGATGATTTCTTATGTCACGTTTTATGCAGAGATCCAGCCACCATATTGGTTCACTGAGATGTGAAACAATTTATACAATTCTACTCGCTAACCAGGGGTCCTATGAAGAATTTTCTTGCGATATGGAACAGTGTAAAAGGCTTACATATCTTGATACTGATTAAAGGGAAGCTATCAAGCTTTGTCATACAGTAATTTCATATTTTAAAAAATAGTTTAAAAGTAAGCCTTCCAAATTCTAGACATCTATACCTTTAAATCAGTCGGACAACAGCCAGATCTTTCAAAACCTTTGACTTTATTTGCCAATCCACTAGTTTAAAAAGCATGCTTTTCATTCCCCTTTTTAAATAAAAGCAGCCTTGTCTGCACTGATTTCATCATCTCCATTGAAAATGTTTATCTGCCAAATGAAAAAGAAGAGCACAAATTAGAAACACTGATACATCTTCTGACATTATTCATTTAGAAGCTAGTTCTCAAGTTGTCATTACATTTACCACATAAAAATTAGAAATGATTTGTTTGGAAACGTACAGCTATTTCTAGATCCAAGATGTTTGGACAACTGTAGATAAAGTTTCATTATCAGACTGAACTAAATAGGCTACAATTATATATAAATCAGGATGATTTTTGCTCCATGAACTTAAGTTATTAATCTACTCAGGCCAAGCATCCAGGATACCACCCTTCTCCAAAATTATACATGTGTTTTTCCCAGCCAAGAATGTAAAAAAGGATGTTTAAAAATTAAGGTCAAGGATTGGTTGGACAATGTTCATGTTTCTATCATCTGATTGTTTCCATCTTTCTTCTGGTCTGTGAAACCCCGGCTAGCCTTGCACTTCTACAAAGCCTTGTGTTTTCTCACTTATTAGCACTCATCACACTTGAAATTATTAGTTAAATGTCTGTTTTCTCCCATAAAGAATAGGTTCATGAGGGCAGGGGCCTCTGCTGTCTTACTTTCTTCTGTTTGTCTAATACTACCATATTAGGTATCAATGAATATTTGTTGAATTAATTAATTAATTAATGATAAATGAATGAACGATAAGAAACCTAACTTATCAGGCTGATAATTAAATTAGGGAATGGAAGTTGGAAATTTCAAACTGATCCTGTGTTTTCTAAAATTTTTATACCGTGAGAGTTCGTTTAAAATTTGGAATGTCAAATGTTATGTGCATGGAGTTAACAAATCGTAAAGAAGAATGATGGCGTAGGTAGCTGAAGATGTAGGTTTCAAGTTGCCTGAGTCCTAGGGAAAGTGAGCAAACAAGAAAAAAATTTATATTCTATACTTAAGTACTCAAAAAATAGGATTTAAGAATTCATCAGTATACTGAATTATCATGATTTCTAGACTAATTAGCATCATAATTCATTCAAATGACATATGAGATGCAGACCTCTCAGAATATTTACCATGTTAATCAAATGAAGAATTACAATGAAACTTGAGCTTATTTTCCAGTATATCAAAATTTTGTGCTTAGATAAAAATGAGATTGACATTTTCGAGAACTTTTCCTCAGTATAGAAAATTTTTGCTAATTTTGCATTTTGTGCTCTTCTTAAACCAATTTTCTAATGTTTTCTTTTTATATGCTAAGATATTTTGTATATAAAAAATACTTAATGTTTCCCTGTAGACATACAAACATGACTAGAATGCTACACAGCTGTGCTTTAGACACAATCTAGAAAACATCTTAAGTGCAACAGCAGAGACCAATGATTCATGAAATTGCTCAGTGCTGGGCATATTTCTTCTTAGAGAACTAATAGTTTATACAAGACATTTTTCTTCAAAGTTTGAAATAAAAATATAAACTCTACTCGGTATGTCAGCATTTACATCAAAATGAATTTTTCACTCATGGGAAAAGCTTTAATTAAGTGTATTTGGAAGTTTGGAAATCAGCACATCATGGTGAACAATTTAAATATTTCTCTCCCTACTTTGGTTGGAATAAAACAGGAAACAAAGGAGAAAAACAAAAACAGGAGTGAAGTCCTTGTTTTACCTGTCAACAAAACGGTTAACTTATCTGAGTATATAGCGGTGTACTCAACTTCTCTCCTCTACAATGGAAGCCGTGTCCATTTCCTACCAAAGGCTGTTTCTCTCTTTGTGCTCAGGATCCCATCCCAGTTTACCACTCAAGATTCTACTTTTGATACTATCTCCCTTCGTGCTAAGTTCTTTCTAAATTCTAAATTCTAAAGTCAATTTCTTCCTTTATACTTGATTATTCTCAAAAATACATAAGTAGACTCTAATATCTCTCATTTTATCTTTTATTTTTTAAAAGCATATACTAGTAACTCTCATTCTGCCAAAAAAGTTCCCTTAATTTAAAATCTATGTCCCCATACTGTCCATGTCTCTTCTAACAATTACTGTAAGATACTTGAAAATCATTTCATGTCTCCTTGGATGAGGTTTTCCATGAGTATCTAAGGTAGGAACTCTCCATTCATTTCCATCATATCTCATTGTTAATTTCCTTTATTTTACCAATCTCAATCTATACTTCTTGTATTTATTCATTTGTGTTAACTTGTTAATTTAACCTGTCTCCTCCAAGTAGCATGTAGGCTCTTTGAGGCAGATCCCTGAACTCTCTTGTTCATCACTGCATCTTGAGCTCCTAGGAGTGCTCAGAACATAGTAGTTACTTAATATATATTTATTAAATAAATGAAAGACCTGTACTAATTCCTTTGGAAAAATTAATGGTGTCAGCCCCAAGTAATGGTGCAAAGGAGGCAAAATGTCTTGTTAGCACTTGCATTGCTCCATCCTTCCTCCTTTTCTTTTTTCCAGATATCTTCTAGCCTTTTGTTTTTTCACTATAATATTCTACCCAGTAATTCGTCCTTTAGACAAACTCTATTCTCCAAAATAATTCTCATTTCAATAATTACTCATTTCAAGTAGTCCATGTAGACTTAGATGAGTAGTAGGAGAAAACCAGCTGTTTAATTTAATTAATTCATAATAAGGCAAAAGTTAAAATGTGTGTTTTCTTTCCTGCGTGCTTTCCAATTGCATCTCAAATTTTTCAAAGAAGCAGTCATATTGTAGCCCTGTTTGGTAGGAAATCAGACTGTCTGATTCACTAATTCTCAGAGATCTGTGTCACTGTCCCCCACACAACCTTCACCACTTCTCCCATTATCATGTAATATTGGCCCTGAGCATAGATACCTAATTTTCTAAAACTACTTTCATCATCTTTATTCTTCCAAACCTTCTCCTGCTTTTCTCATCTCTGTTAATGGGACCATTATCTACCTTTATCAAATATGATCATTATCATACGACTTTATTGCTCAAGGCACAAAAGGGTTATTAACTTCTTTCACTTCCGACATATTTAGTCACCTAATGTTGTCCATACTGCCTGAAAAGTAACATGAAATCCATGAATTCATCTTCTTATTTATGTGCCCACTTGTCCCTTCTTGGTTGAGGACCTTGAACTGTGCCTCTAGGATAAGCCCTCCTCCATACAAACCTTTTCCACACAGCTAGTAGAATCTTGCTAAAATGCAAGATTTCCATTTCCACTTACAACAGGAAAATAATTCCTTTAGGATATAGTCCTTGCCTTCCTTCTCAAACTTAACTCTCAACTTCTCTATTTACAGCACATGATAATCATAACTAAAACATCAAATTTGTTAAGCACTTACTCCATTCCAGATGGTATTCTAAATATTTCACCTGGATAATCTCATTTATTTCTTATAATAACACACCAAGAGAAAAGTACTACCATTATAGTAAATTGAAAAATGAATAAAGTAAGGCCTAGAGAGGTTAAGTCATTGTTCCATGCCAGTGAAGGGAGCCAGGATTCACACCCAGACAGTCTGCCTCCAGAGCCCACATTCTTAATGGCCACACTATAGCATCTTGCTGTTTCCATGTTAAAAAAAAAAAAAAAATGACTATACTGCCTCTCATCTCTATCATCATTGCTGTGCAAAGAAACTGAGGCTTAGAGAGGGTAGGTAAATTTCCCAAGATTGGACATCTAGTAAAATTATGTAGTGGCCCTGCACCCAGCCTATTCTGGACCCACCGTGCTGCCCCTCTTCTGCCTCTGCCCTTGGACTGTCTGGTCCCTGAAAGGGGATGGAGAGCCCCACAAACACTCTGTCTTCCAACATATTCTTGATCACTGATTGCATTGGAAGACTTTGTCAAATGCCTTGAGCTATACATGATAATGTTCAAAAAGGAAAGATGTTATAAAAGGATGCTGGCTACTTCCTTCTCTCCAAATGCCATCACCCAACAGTTTAAAGTCCATTTGTGAGAACATCAAATCTATGCAATTTTCTTTTGAGCTATGAGGAAACAACATTAATTTGTATGAACTAAAGCATGTGATTAAAGCATCAACTTCATTCCAGTTGTGACTATGAGAAAGATTTGAAATGAACTGAAGTCTCCATACCACAGTGCATTCACGCAGTCATTGCAAGGGCCAATAACCCAGAATGCTAGTGGCTCAGCTACACCCATGAATAGGTAACTAGACTGCATGCAGATTCAGAAATGGCTTCGGTTTTGAATGAAGATCAAAAAAGGTGCTGAAATTCCATACAACATTGTCATTATAAGTCAGATTTACCAAATGCTTTAATACCTAACACAAACTGAAACTCTAAAATTCTTTTACGTTTTTTCCCCTAAGGCATAGTGTCAGAAAATATTTTAGACATTCCTTATACCGAAAAAGAAGTAAACACAGCTGAACGTATCTGTAAGCTAGAAAATTAGCATGTAGATTTTTTGCTATTGTTGATCACAGACCATGTAATTCCAAATAAACAATAATGAAACAGTGTGTAATAGTTCTAACACAGGATGTACATTAAAATCAGTTAATCTTGCAAGTACATTTATTCTAAGTAACCGTGAATCATAAAAATACTTTGGCACAATAGATAAATATATACTTTTATATTATCTAAATGTCCTCTATCTTGGTAGAAAGACAAGTTTAGCATTGTAACTGATATGGTGCATGGATAGTCATTCTATAAATATTTAGGCTCTGACAGTCTAAGTGTGTAATTGAGAAGAGCAGAGCCCAGTCCAGATGACGAACACTGGCCCTAAATAAACTGGAGAAGACATAAACGTAAGCACGGCAATTCTTTTATTGCATTATGCTTTATTTACTTTTAGACACTATGCATCAATAAAACCACAGGTGTCCAGTCTCCCTGGACTGTCACCAGAAAGTTTATCTTTTTGGCTTTTCAGTTTCTACAATAACATTATTCAAAAGATGAACCAATTCACTTTTACTAACTATGATGTAATTCAATCTCGATGATTTTGAATAATTCTTTCTGAAACTATGTCTTTTATAACAAATCTTTTGCTTGGAGTTTTAAGGTCTGATAAATGACCATCAAAATGGTTGTTACTGATTGAAAAATGGTCAAAACCCAGGTATAGCTGTATCAAGCTGAAGCCTTCCTTACTTCCAAGAATTCACCCATTAAAGGCTCAACATAATCATGCCAATTCTAGAGGCAGAACATATGAACAGAGCAATCTGTTTAAAATAGTCTTCCTGCTGGGAAAATATAAGAAGACAAGGAAAAAATCTCTATTGAAAGGAAAAGGCAAATAGCAATAATAATGAACCTCAAAGTTAGAGACAGAGAGCATCTCTTCAAAGATGATATAGACAACTACTTATATACAGCATTGATGGACTATACTTCAGAATAAAACTCTCAAGGAAAGTCATCATTACTGTAATTGTTGTTGTCAGTTATAATAAAAAAGCCTTTTTCAAACTAAAATCTTGGGACATCTATTTACTGATATGGATGGCATGTTGTGTTTCACTAGCTTTTTCATTGTTATAAGTGTTATTAAATTAACACACTCAAAAAAAAATGAGAGCAAATGCAAACTGAAATGAACTAGGTTCAGTGTAAGGTGTCTTGGCAAGCCACTTTCAGTTTGAGTGACAGCAGATCTGATGTTTTCTCATGTCACTGCACTCATGGCCCAGGTTGATTCTGTCAAGTTGGCAGCTTTTTCTCTCCCAGCTCCACGTTTCCACAACACATTTAACACATTCCAAGATAGATGAGGTCATAGGTCATGTGTATAACATCACCACCATCAGTAACATTGCTTCTCTTCTTCCTGATTTATACCCAACTGGAGTGTAAACCTCCTGAGGGTGGGAACAGGGACCATTCTGTTTATGCTCACTGTTCCATCTTTATTGCCTAATACAGTGCTGGTACAGAGAAGGTGTTGAATAAAGGTTTGTTGAGTGAACAAATGAACACCTAAATACTATTGGATGTTGGTAACATCTATTTCTTTCAAGTGCTTATAATATTGTTTCAATAAAATAATAAAAACAGAATTGAAAGGTCCTTAATAAACATATATCCCAATTTCCCACTCAAATGAAAATTTCCATCACAAGAGCAACAGCAACCTCTTATATGTTAGGACTATGCCAAGTATTAAGTACTATTTTAATACCAACATTAAGGTAGATACGATTATTTTTCCTTTATAGGTGAGAAAATAAGGTTTATAAAGTTCAAGACACATGTGAATGGCCCACAGCTAGCAAGTGTTAAAGCCAAGATTCTAACTGATGTTGCAAAAGCTCATATATAAAGTCAAATTGTATTTGGCTGAGAAAACAGAAAACTTCATAACAATAGCGGCTTGACCCAAGGCTGGTACAGCAGCTGTGCTCTACAAAGTTTTTAGGAACCAAGACTCCATTCAGACCACTGCTCTAACATACTTGGGCTGTAGACTTTATCCTCAGCTTCTAAGGCAATATCTCTCTTCCAGGGAGCAAGATGGAGGAAGAATCAAAGAAAAGTAGTAAGGAATACATGACAATTGTGTCTTAAGGAGGGCTTCTGGAAGCTGACACATTTGCTTACATCTCATTGACCAGAATGTAGTCACTGTTGGGGGTTAAATTGCATCCTTCAAAATCCATATGTTGAAGTCTTGATCCTCAGTACCTCAGAAGATGACCTTATTTAGAAATAAGGCCATTGAGGATGTACTTAGTTACAATGAGGTCATACTAGAGTAGGGTGGGCCCTGATCCAATGTGATTGATGTCCTTATAAAAAGAACTCACCATGCAAAGAGGCAAACATGAACGCCAGATGAGGATTGGAATTAAGCTGCCATAAGCCAAGGAACTACCAGACACTGGGAGAGAGGCTGGAACAGAGTTTTTCCTGGCATCTTCAGTGGGAGCATGGCCCTCCTGGCACTTTAATCCTAGACCTCAAGCTTCTAGAACTGTGAGACAATAAGTTTGTTTAAGCCACTCGGTTTGTAGTTCTTTGTTAAGACAGCCTTAGCAAACCAAGACCGTAACCTTTAAGGTGGTCTGGTAAAACTTAGATTTTTTTGGCTCTATGTCAGCTAAAATTTTGAAAATGTGGCAAAATGATTATTGCAGGACAATAGGCAGTCTTTGCCAAACTGTGCTACACTCTGAGAGGTGGCCTCAATACTGAGTATTTTATTGAATCTGCAACTGTTAACTGTGAAAGGTATATTTGTACATTATGCTTTGAACCCCCTAGAAAGAAAAAGTGCTAAGGATTTAATTACGATAGATCACTTACTCTCCTTATTTCAGAGATGTTAAATGTAAAAGAAGAATTGGGCATCTTAGAATCAATGAAATAGCGCAAATGATCTATAGACAATTTAGTCATAACAGTAAGCACAGAAAAAAAAATCATTTACATGGCTATCCTCCAATGTTTTACACTCCAGCTGATATAAAACAAAATGACTTGCCTTACTACAGGATTAGAGAAAGCATACATAAGATAATCAGATACAAAGGATAGGAAAATGTCAATATGGATATTGATATAGGTATAAATATATAAAAATAAACTTCTTTGATTAAGCTCACTCAAAATTCTTCCACTATGTTAGCGAAATATAATGTCAGTGGTAGCATATATTCCTTTTAAATCAAAGTAATACGTAGTATCAGTTATGCTTATTCTAGAAAAGAAGGATAATTTTGGCTGATGGTTTCATGAAAGAAATTTAATGCCCCTTTCTCTACCAAATGAAAAATAATAATACTGCTTTAATTGGGAATAATAAAAAGATCTAATAAGTGAGATTATAAAACCTATAAAATCATCAAGTGCAGTGATAATTAATTTCCTTGTTAAAAAGATTTTTGTTTTTATTTTCCTTTTCTCTATGAAATTCAGTCCCATTTACTTGAATTACTCTTCTCGTTATGTATTGGCTAAACTTCTTTAGAAGAAACTGGGATTTCTCTCTTGAGTCCCAAAGGAAAGTTTTAATTGCATGCTGCATGACAAGTTGAATTATTAAGACATCTATTACGGCATAATGCTACAACTTTCTAATTTTAGAGGGTCTTATCAATTCACTTTCTTTAGATGTAGCTGAGATCTAAAAAAATGCAAAACATCCCTTTGACAATTACCAAGAAATAATGTGAAGATCAGTTAACTTACTCACCCAGGGCCAGAGAAAGGAAGCCAGGATCTCCCACTGTGAAGCTTTGATGTTATGACATTTATGAGCCCATAACTTAGCTTAATTTAGCAACTGACCTGTGAAACAGCACCTGTTATTAATATTAATATTAATAACTATTATAGAATTTAGAGTATTTCCCCGCAGTATTACAGAACTTAATAAAAACAATTCGAGAGTCAGTTACATCAATAAACAGCTAAAACATTAGCAAAGATATTAGCTAACATAAAGACGAAAATGCTTAGAGTCTAAAGAGGGCATTTGTGAGGCAAAGAGCTGGGCTTCTCACAAAGATTGCTGGACATTGTGGCTTTAAGCAAAGCAACCTCTGTAGACATTTTTGGCGGTAGGTGGAGTTAAGTGGCGAATGTAATTTCAGTAAGAGGGAGGGGAGAGGGGAACAGTCAAAACGTACTTAGCAAAATGGAGGTGACAAGTAATTCATTCTAATAATTTAAATTAAATCTCTGTAAAACAAGGAAGAGAGTACAAAAACAAAGCTGCTGAAAGCATACAACAATTTAAGAACTCTAGACAGCAAGAGATTCATCTTCAGCAGAAATCCACTTTATGAGAAAAAATTTAAATCATAAAATTAAGTTTTTATCATTAAGACTTTAGGGAATCAAGAAAAGTAAAAAATGGGATTCTCTTCTCCAAAATTTAGTTACTGAATTCAGTTTTAAAAGTACCTAAGAAGGAGAGAGGAGGGGAGATGAAGGGAGGAGCCGTAAGGGTAGGGGAGAGGAAGATCTCAGAGCAGAACACTGCCACTCATCAATTTTTAGAAAGCAAGTAATTGAAGAAAAGTAAGAATCAGTGGCTAAAGAAACAAGAAAAACGGAGAAGAGCACAGTCTTGGAAGCAAAAGTGGAGAAGGAGTTTGAAGGAGAGTGAACAAGTCTCAAGTACAGTGACAATGACATGTAAAGTGAAAACTGAAGGAGTCCATTACTTTATTGAACAAAGAGGTCAGTGGTGATTCAATAAGAAAGTTTCCGTGAAATGGAAGAGGAAGGAATGAGAAGGGAGAGGGTGGAATGAGGAAGTAGGGTCTACTCTTTCCAGAAGCTTGATTTTGAAGGAAAGAAGAGAGATGGGCAGTACCCTGGGGAAAGGGTTTTGGTCAGAAGGGTTTACGCCAAGGGGAATTTTGGCCATGCATGTGTTTATTTTAATGTCCTGCATTCATTCCTTACCACAGCTTTTTCAATCCCTTACCTTCTTCTCACACCCCTGTCTCTCCCACCTTCCCCCCTCATGCTCAGCAAAGGAGCTCACCCACTTCCTGCAGCATGTAGGAACCATCAGGTAGGAACTTTCTCAACTTCTCAATGTAACCTCCCTCCCATATCTCGACCCTCCCCCACCCCCCGACCCAACCCCAGTGTCTTACCTTCTGCCTTGCTGTGACAGTGGGAGTGGAAAACCTTCGCATACAAGAAGAATCCTTCTGCTTGTGCTTAGAATCTCTGCCCTACTTCCTTCTTACCGTGATCTTGAAAAATTATTAACTCCTCTGTACTTCAGTTCCTTCCATAGCAAAGTGGAAGCAAAAACTCACTATGTCATTGCAGATTAAATAAGATAAGTATCTCTAAAATGCTTAATATAAAGCTTGGCCTTTAGTAAGCACTCATTTATATCTTTTCTCCCTTGCTTCTAATACCAAATCTCTCTCACCTTGTTTATTCGTCTTCTGTTATGCTTTTTCCCCTAAGATCTTGTCTTCCTCCAGCATATTCAATTCTTCTTTTTTTTTACACTAGTCATTTTCTGTTCTCCCCATATCTGAGGTTTACCAATTCTTTTTCATTTCTTGTCCAGTACATGCCCATCATTCTTTTATCTCTGATAAGCTACCTCTGCAGTTCTAGTCTTCTAGTCTTCTCCCCGCATCTTTTCTACCTCCACCTTTATTCATATCTTGTTATAACAGCAGGCTTGTAGCATTTCACCTGTGAACCCTTCTCTTCTTGCCTTTCTGCTTCACACAGTCCCCTTCTCAGCTCCTGACTCTTTGACAAGCAACAAAAGTCCATGGGGAAAAGGTCATTACCTGTCTTGTCTACTGTTCTATCCCTCGGACATTGAACATTGCTTGTTGCTTGAATATTGAGTGAATGAATTAATGAATATGTTGCTGCCTCCAGTGTCCTCTACCTGAAGTCACCGAACTGCTTCACCTGACTGCCTACCAAATTTGTATCTTTAACTAAAACCTTTCTTTGGTGTTTCTAGTCCAATTATCTAACCATCTACTTGATAGTTCCCCTTGAATGTCTTATATATCTCTCAAATTAGACATGCTCAAAACTAAATCCAAAAACTTTACTTCTACCTCCCAACTGGTTTTCCTCCAGGGCCCTCTAGCTCAATGAATGTCATCATCCATCCAGTTGTTCTAATTAGAGACTTTGGAGTCATCATTTACAAGCTCATCTTATTCCCCAACCAATACTTTACCAAATCTACAGACTTAACTATTGCATATCTGTTAGCTCTCTTCACTTCTTTTCACGTCCATTGCTAACATCTACTCAATCACTCAATCTAGCCTGGACCACTGCAGTGGTCTCTTTGCTGGTCTCCTCATACCCACACCTAAGCCCTGTACAATCCATTCTCCAGACAGCAGTAAGAATAATATTTTTAAAATGCAGATTTAATCATATCTCTCCCTTGTTCAAAACCTTGGAATGAAATGCTAAACATGGTCTATGAAGCTCTGCATAGTTTAGCTCCTGCCTACATTGCTAGCTTAATTTTTTCCACTCTCCTTAGCATCTGCATTTTCATCACTTTCCCTAGAGCTCATGCTTTTTCCTACCTTGGAATCTTCAAAGAGGCAGCTCTTTCACTCACGCTTCCGCAGCCAGCTGCACATCAGCTCGTTGGCTTTGCTTCAGCGGGCTGTTTGGCCATCAGCTGGGTATCTCGCTCTCCTCTACATGGCTTCTCAATGTCTTGCAGGCTATCCTGGGCTTGTTCTATGGCAGAAACAGGACCCAAAAGAAGACAACCGGTCACAAGCTGAGCCCAAATGTAAGGAGTGGACAAATAGACCGCTAGATGGGAGAAGCTGCTAAATCCCATTGCAAAGGGCATGGATATAGGCAGACCACTATTGAAGCCATCAATATGATCAGTCTACCAAAACAGCCATATCTCAGGAAAGACAGATTAATTTTTTTCACCTTTAGACTAAAGTATAGGATATTGGTGGATGCAAATATAAATACATTAAAATATACTCAATTGAGTATTGGAAGATATTTGTATCTCAAAATGTCTCCAAAAGTAGTAGAAAATTTCCCTACTTAGAAGGATAGAGACTATAGGAAAATTTGGAATGGATATTTGGTAAGTGCAAAATGGCATTTTTTTTTTTTTTTACCTTAAGATAAAGATAATAGAGATGGAATTTACCTGGGCCCTGACAAAAGTACTTTTAAAAATCAAGGGAGTTTCAGGAGCAGTACTGGAAGGATAAAACCACAAATAAAAAGGGGAAATTTTTGGAGTAAGAGAAAGTCCCCAGTCTTCCCTATGTAGGTGATTTCCTCTCTGTCACTTTATGCTCCTAAAGTCGCATATCCCTACTTTAAATAGCAGCACATGTACCTCCCTTAGGAGTATTTATCAGTGTTGAAACTTTACATTACCTTGTGTGAGCTTCTACACACGATGGCAGACTCTGCCTGAAAATTTACACTTCTTTGAATACAAACATTTTATATATGAAAGGGATACATGTTGGAATATATTATATGAAAAATAAACAATCTAATTTCGCTGCTTAAGAAATACATTACTAGTATTGTTGAAGCCCCTCCCACCTGTCACTCAGTGCATCCTCCTTCTCCCACCACTTATTGCTCACAGGTATTGTTTCCTACCCTTGTGATTTCAGTACATGTGCCTGTATCTGTAAACAAATAGTATTTAGTTTTATGTTATTGGGCTTTATACAAATCTTCCATTGTCAATGCTGCATAGCATACCTTTACGTGTATATATATATATATATATATATATATACGAATTCTCATATATATGTAATTTTATGCATACCTTCATCAATGGATATTTAGATATTTAGATTGATTCCTGGCATTTGCTATTATAAACAGTACAGACGTATTCATTCATTTCTTCTGGCATATATGTGCAAGAATTTCTCTCAGGATTATATCTAACAAATGAATTTCACATTTTCGATATTACTAAACAACGTCAAACTGTTTTCCAGAAGTAGTTTTACAGAAGCAAACTCTCATCAGAAGTGTATAAAACTTGATGTTGTTCCGCTGATACTTGGTTTTATCAGACTTCTTGAATTCGCCAAATGGTTAGGGATAAAATAGTTTGTAGTTTTAATGTGTTTCCTTGGTTATTAATGATGTCGAGAATCTTTTCTTATGTTTACCAGTTCACATATGTTTACTATTTCATATGTTTGTTGGTATATGTGTGATTTTTTCCCGGTGTTTTATTTCCATGCTGTTTTGCTTCCTATTCATAAATTAAACTTTTTTTTTTTTTTTTTTTTGGTAAGATAAACTCTCCTAACAGTTTGTTTGAAAATATCTTTGAACTTCTTCTGGAAAGGTTACTGCATGAGGTGCACAATTCTTTGTTGACAATTATTACCTCTTGTGATGGTTAATTTTATATGTCAGCTTGACTGGAGTAAGAAATACCTAGATAAGTGGTAAAACATTATTTCTGAGTGTGTCTGTGGATGGTGTTTCCAGAATCTTGAGCTGGGACATCCATCTTCTCCACCTTCGACATAGGCAATCCTGGTTCTCAAACTTCCAGACCCAGATGGGGAACTTTTAGGTTCAGATGGGAACTTACACCATAGGGCCCCTGATTCTCGGGCCTTCTGAATTGAACTGAATTACACTACAGACTTTTCTGGGTCTCCACCTTGCAGATAGCAGATCATGGGGCTTCTCAGCCTCGATAACTGTTGGAGTCAATTCTTACAATAAATGTCCTCTTATATATAATCTATATATATCCTTTGGTTCTGTTTCTCTGGATAATCCTAAGAACATATCTCTCTATAACTTATAGTTATTTTTCTATTGGCTTTTAATGATGATAAGTTCAATTTCAGCCTGTCACTCCTTCATAGAAAACATTTCTTATCATCTACAGTGGCTGTAATAATGAGTCCTTGTCTTTGCTCTCCTGTGATTTCACTATGCTGTGACTAAATGGATTTCTATATATTTATCCTGGTTAGCTGATGTGATGGTTTTTGAATCTGAATTTGCACTTTTCATGAATTCTCAAAAAAATCTTCTCACTGTTTCTCCCCCATTTTCTCTAGTCTCCTTCTAAAACTCCAATTAGACACGTTAGGTCTTCTTATTCTCTTTTTCTATGTCACTTAAGGTGCCATTAAAGGTTTCTATATCTTGTAGAAAAAAAAAATTCTCTTTGTTCCCATACATTACTCAGCCCATAAGATATGAGTCACTTGCAAGAAGAATCTCAGATGAGTTTGTCTGCTACCCTCCAGCTGTCCCTTAGCCTTAGACAAAAACAGGACCTTATGTTGCAATGGCAGAGGCATGACATTCAATCAGCCTGGATATCTAAGTTGCTGCCTACAGGACGGTTACCATAGGGAGTCACATGATCCTCAGCCAACTCTAAGGGAGTAAAAGGAACACTTGTTGTCACGGTTGCATTTTGCTATGGCACAACCCAACCTATTCTGACTAATACAAATTTCCAATTCGTTCTTTTTCAACTCTATTTGGTTATTTTTTATATCCTCTTATTCTTTGGTCACTTTTTTTTTTTTAAAGGTTTTATTTGTTGTTCCTTTTTCTCCCCAAAGCCCCCCAGTACATAGTTGCATATTCTTCGTTGTGGGTCCTTCTAGTTGTGGCATGTGGGTCGCTGCCTCAGCGTGGTCTGACGAGCACTGCCATGTCCGCGCCCAGGATTCGAACCAACGAAACACTGGGCCGCCTGCAGCGGAGCGTGCGAACTTAACCACTCGGCCACGGGGCCAGCCCCTCTTTGGTCACTTTTTTGAATATATATATTTGTTTTGTTTTGTTTTGGTTTTGGTTTTTTTGAGGAAGATTAGCCCTGATCTAACTACTGCCAATCTTCCTCTTTTTGCTGAGGAAGACTGGCCCTGAGCTAACATCCATGCCCATCTTCCTCTACTTTATATGTGGGACGCCTCCCACAGCATGGCTTTTGCCAAGTGGTGCCATGTCCACACCCGGGATCCAAACTGCCGAACCCCGGGCCGCCGAGAAGTGAAACGTGTGAGCTTAGCAGCTGCGCTACCAGGCTGGCCCCTGAATATATATTTTATCCTTTCTTATTTTATATTCTATAAGGGATGATTTCAATACCTGATGTCCTTGGGGTTTAAATTTGTTGGTGGTTGTTTTCTCCTGCACGTATTTGAATTTTTTTTTTAGTTGTATGTTCATATTGGGTTGAATTTGCTCCGTGGAGGAATATGAGGGGCCCAGGTTAAGGATGATTCCCTCCAGAGAGGATTTTTATAGGCTACTGCTGCAGACAAGCCATCTCAACAAACTGAGACTACTGTAATTAATCTCTCAGCTTCCAGTTTCCCTGACCACCAGAAAGTATAAAGTAGAACCCTAGACCAGTGTGAGTCAAGCCCAAGGCACATATTCCAAAAAGCCACTTTATCCACCCATCTGTCACTGTGACCAAAACAGATAGATTTTCATGTCTGTATGCATTTCTGGATTTTTCCAGCCGGCCCTCCCACTCAGGCTATATGCCTTCAGAGAAGCAAGATTTTATGAAAATTCTCCCAACTTTCCCCACTTCCATAGGCCCAAGACCTAATATCCTGATCCCCGTTATTCCATACAATTCTGGATTGCTGCGTCATATTTTCCCTCTCCATGCCCCAAGAAACGCTCCAGATTTCATATTGGCTTGCAATTTTGATTTCAGCTTTTAAATCCTCATATGTTGTTGGGGAAAGAGGAAGTACTTGACTATTTCCTTTACTTTCTTGAAAAGTCAGCTATGAATTAAAAAATGTATTTATTTTATCTTAGTTCATGCCTCTATGTTTTCCAGAAGAAGAGCTTCAAAGAAATAAAACTATGCACACTTTTACACGCAGCTATATTCCCACCACTTTATACTGTCGGAGCACAAAAATATTGATTTAATAAATGTTACAGAACTGGCCACATTGAAGAAAAAGTCAACAACGCAACAATAAGACATGCTAACTATTTTCTAAATTTCTAAATACTTTAAACACATAGACAAATAAGGAGAATAATATGAAACAAACAGCCAAGTTGTGACCACCCAGATATTATAAATGTTGACATTTTTCTACGCGTCCTTCAATCTTCTTTTAGAGTAATACAATGTCAGCAAGACAAATAAGATCCAGTTAGAGCTAACTGAACAGTAGAGGATTTACTTATGCATTTTTTCAATTAACATACATTGACTCAAAATTAAATATCATATACAATGCTTAACACGGGAAACTTACATCACTTATGTTTTAAGTCAATACTGGAACTACGCCTTTCAAAATAAAATTTTACAATTACTGCATTATTGATGATTCAATCTTGTTCCATAAACATTTATTGAGCACCTAGGAAAAAATCTAGCAGTAAAAATAAAGAAGGAGAAGAAAATGCTCTAATTATGACAAAACTACTTTATTACTTACTGACATTGTACATCTAAAAATAATGGACTCATCTCTGTATATCTCCTGCCTTTCACCTCTATCTGGATTATTTATTAATCCTTGACAAAAAGATCAATATATTGTGAATTCATTTATATACACTCAATATCAGTGAGATAAAATATAATTATGAAAGTACTATTACATAAAGAAGTACCAGATAGAACTATTATGGATACTTACAGATGAGCTATGCCTCTCTCATTTCCTGTACTTTACTGTAGAAGTAGATATAATACTATTTCTTCCATTATGAATTGAAATATTCTTAAATTTGTTGAAGAATTTCAATAAAGCCAATGAAAAGAATTATTAATCCCCTTAGATAGTAGTGGGAAATGCACTGTAATTGGTAGGCTTCATATCAGAGTTCTTGGAATTTCTCCAACTGCATTAGCAATTGGTCATCTTAATTACATGGTCCATTAGCTGAAATCTGCATCACAAAACTACCGTGCACAATTCTTGCCAACTCTGATCCATTCATTGGAAGGTCAAAGTTTCCTTGCTCATTGCAAAATGAAACTAGATATATTAAGTTAAAGTATTTTGAGCTCATTAAATATACAACCCTAAGTTAGTCACCATATCACATACAGAAAATAAGTGCAATTCTAGAGACAATGCCTCTAATACTTTCAGCTTTTTATGATGTAAGGTAGTTCTGCAAAAGATCTGGGCACATTCAAAAACTCTTAAAAGAACATATCAATCATTGAGCTTCTACTTTCTGTGCCTAATAGATAGAATTACCTATTTGTTGACACAAACGTCTCAGTCTAACTGAGAAGAATCAGTAGTGTGTTTCTAAATAAGTAGTAGATTCAAAGTTAACCTTACCACTGCCAGCAAGTATTGAACCCAGAAGTATCCATGAAACCTTAACTGAAGCCACCTTGCAATGTTCCTTTTAGCACAGTCCCTACTCAAAACTGCTTAGAGAACCAACTAATACTGAATTGATCTATTCGATATTCACTCTTTCATTCAGTCAGACATTAGCATTTTTTGACCATCTACTATGCATTCCATGCTGGGGTATCAAGACAAATAAAAGATACTCCTCAAGACACTTGTGACGCAGTCCATTTTATGTAAATTTTTCAAAAGAGTACAAATTTATCTTATGTTGTTTTCTATAACAGAGCCCTCATTTCTCCATTTTCTTCCAAAGGATATAATGGAAAACTTACTCAGATTTCTTGCCAACATTCAAAGACTATGTCTACATGTTTCTTGAATCTCACCTGTCTAATTTATCAAAATATTGAGGCTAACCTAGATATAACATACGATGAATTCAAGCTACTATTGTTATAAATCTTAAATATTCCTGCGAATTACCTATTCAATAAGCCATCCTAGAATTTTGTCAGTGCTGAAGCCATCCTTATTGATTTATACGTTGTAGCCTCCAGCTTTCCCTCAATGAAAATGGGGACAGCCCCCTGTCCTCCTGTATTTCTTCTTAGTTCCACTAAATCTTTAGAGATCAAGAAAATTCAAGTGCATATGAAACTTCTTATAGTAGCCGAGCTCCAGCTGTTCTGGTTGGAAGAGCTGCTAAGTCGTCTCTTACAGTCTTTTCACTCAACTGTGATTTCACATCAATGTTTATTCTAAATTTCCTCATCTAAAACCTATACCCTCTGGCATGAAAAATAAATAGAAATGGTTGAGCATATCTACTTTCTTCAACTCCTTACATTACATCCTTGGCTTCACTGCATAGTCATGCCTTAATCTTTATCATGACTTGAACAAAATAACAAAAATGAAATAAAACAAAAAAAGTCTTTCTGTTGTCTATACACTTTTCTCATTGTAGATCTAAGCATCCACAGCGCATCCTATATTGTTCTGTGTCACTCTAATGTACAACCTTAGCTAAATATCATCCAGTCTGTCTTTTCTACCAGTTCTTTTAAAATTATGTCTTACTAAATTGCTCTCTGTGCAACTATATCCTTCTCTATATACTCCTCATTTTTTTTTTCATTTGGATCAGTTGCAATTGAGGAGTCTGATATTCATTTGGGGAGGCTCCCAGGCTTCTTAACTCATCCTCCCTTTTAGTGGGTCAAACAGTGGGATCAAATCTGTTATGGTAGAAGCTTAGAGATGATATGACTTAAGTCAAATCATCTAATACAAGTCTGGCTGTCTGGAAACAGAAATAAAGCAGTTTCCTGGAAGGAACTGTGTAGATAGAATGAGCTCTACGGTGTTCGATCTAGTTTCTAATCTTATTAGTCCCAGGGGAGATAGATAAAAGGACCATTAAAGTAGTATAGATGTGTTCTGGCCTTGTGATTGTACCCTGATCTCTGACAATGGCTACCTCCTTGTGGTCAGCAAAGAAGCTGCTACTGTGAGGGAGTTTCAGCAAAGATGATCTTTGGTGGTGGCAAAGATGACGGGAAGAAAACTGTACTTTGTTCATTTCTTAAACTGTAACCACCATGTTACACAGTGTTATTGAAATAGGCTAGAAGGAACTGGAACAACCTTCTACCACCCTAGAAGCAAAAAGGCAAGTCAGAATTGGGAGAGGTGGTAATTTTGAAAACATTGCCGAAAAGCAATGGGATGATGATTATGATTACGATTACCTGGTACCATGACCATATCCCCAGGCTTATATAGTCTGGGAACTACCTCCCTTTGAAGGATGTGAACCTTCCTCTACAATACTTCTGGCACATGTCTGATTATGACCAGCATTTCCATTCACTAACAATTGAGAAATAAGGTGACACAACCCTTCTCACAAGGTCTCCATTCTTATATTAAAAAACAATTTTCACCTGTTTTAAAAGACAGGTTGATAGTAGGTCCCATCATTCCCTTTACTTTGTCATTGTTTAAAGATGAATAGAAATTTTGGCAGCAATCTGAAGAGTTGAAGTTTTAGGAAAAGAAAGAAACATTATTTGAGCATCTGCTATGTTCTGCGCATCTATGTTTTGTATTTTCACATATGTTAACATATTTAATCTGTTAGTATCTCAGATTTTACATTTTCAGTACACTGATTATCATAGAGTTTAAAAGGCTGAACCAGAGCTCTGTGGCAGGCTTCACTGAGACTTGTCCCTACTCTGGCCTGCCTAGGTGACAGTTTGAGATTGGCATTTTCCATTACTCCTACTTCTTCTCTTTGTCTGGCTACTTTGGTGTTTTGTCAAAATGAGAAAACCCCTATTTTCCTCCCTTTTCTTTTCGTCCATGGTGGACTCTGTTTAAAAGCAGGGAGTTATGATGCAGGGTTATTTGGCTTTTCTCCCTGCAGATCCAGTTCTGTCTCTATATTCGCCTCCCTCCCTCCCTTCGAAGTCTAATGCAGCTGCACCCCATGGGAAGCTTCTATTCTTGCCTCCATGACCAGGCCTCGGCCCTGCCCCTCATTCCCCACCATCCCCACAAATCTCTATTAGATTCTTCTAAGGCATAGGTATTTTATTAAAGATTAATAAAGGAATTAGTGGGAGGGCTTTCTATAACTGGGCATAAAATTTACTTCAAAATTTCTATGTTTTCCTTCCAAGTTAGGTTCTCAGCATCCAGTTCCTCTCTCTTTTAAACTCTCCCACTGCAGTTTCTCATTCCCTTTCCCCCAACATGCTCCACTTCCACCTTGGCCCTTTTACGCCTTTCTTTTTCTCAAATGTGGATTAATTTATGTCCTCTAATATATCACATCCCACAGTCATCATTTATACTGTCTTCAAGTTGACAAAAAGGCAGCAAATAAAAGATTCTCCCATTTGTTATCTGGATTCATCCCCCTTACCAAGTGACTATAAAATTATTATATCACATTTTTTTCTACTATACATGTAACATTTTTCAAATGCATTTATGTGCAAGACTCCTTGCAAAGTGTTAGGAAGATAAAAGTGATTGTAGAATCACTAAGAAATTGCTCTCCACCCATAAAGGAATTTACAGATAAACATATAATTAGATGAATGGGATATAGGAGGCTATATTCAGGTGATGAAAATGGGAAATTAGGAGTTAAAAGATGAGAGATGTCAAGTAAAACACCAGCCAACTAGAGAGCTCCAAACTGAAAGCTTGGTGGATGATGTTGACCCACCTCTAGGTAGCAATAATTCTTGAATTCTTAAGCTCAGAGAACAAGCCTAATGGAAGGAGACAATGCTGAGTCTGGCACCATCAAGCTCACGATGATTCCTAAAAGCTGTCCCTCATGTTCCACCATAGTGCCCAATTTCACACAGTTTCACTTGGTTTCTTATCCATGCTTTGCATTCCCATACTGTGTCCAGTCCCACTGTCCCAGGCTCCATTTATAATTATCTCCTCCTTGCTACTTCCTCCATTTTTCTCTCTTTATCATGCTATTCCCAATGTTTCCCATAAAAATATTTTTTTGCCGATTTCCCCCCTCTGGCCACTGAATTTTCATATTGAAGAGGTCTTGATAAAATGAATAATCTTTCGATAAATATGTAAGAGGCAGTTCATCCTCAGGAAAAGATCCCGTCTTGAATATTTTAAGTGGTGGCCCAAAGACACAAATTTTACTCCTCAAAACAATATTTGTAGCCAGTTATCTTTCCCCAAGTTCTCCCTTCTCTTCTTAAACCCCAACACCGTGAAAAAGAATAGATAAAAATGCCTGCCGTATTTCCAACTCTTTCTTTTTATTTCTAAGATAGCAGATAGGACATAGACGTTACTCTCTATTATCTCCTGATCCCCTTCTGTTCCCTACCACTTATACGTGTCATTGTACCCATTCAACAAAGATTTAAACAAATCTCTGTTAGCTTCTGGAGATACTGAAGGTAAAAGACAACCTCAATAAGCCTGAACCAAGAGGGACCTATGATGACCAGCTTGGATAATGGTGTCCTCAGGGTGCTATAAAATCCCAGAGAACAGGCACGACTTCTCAACTCTGTGGTGAAAGATGTGGAGGGAGCACACACTAAAAGCCCTCCTCGATAAACTGGGAGCCAAGGACTCAGCCACTCTAACTTGTTCCCCCAAATATTTCTCTCAACAAATCCTCTTGATGCCGCCTCTTGCTCCTTAATATCACTTAAAGTTTTTCAATTTTCTCTATCCCTCTGCACCATCTTAGACACACTCCTATCTTTCTCTGGAATCCTAAGTAGCCTCCTAGATGTCCTTCCTGATGCAGAATCATTCCCCTCCAATCTTTTATTCACTTTGCTAAAATTCAAGAACTACTTAAAACTCCTCGACGGTTGCCAAATGTTCTTCAGATCAAGTACAAACCCCTCAATGTGTCTCAACTTGTTCCTTTGAAGCCACACAGTATAGTGGTTAAGAACACGGACACTGGAGCCTAGGTTTGAATTCTGTCATCTCATAGCTGGGGGTTTGGGGCAAGTACTTAATTTCTCTAAGCCTCAGTATTCTTGTTTTTAAAATGGGGTATGTCTTCATATGATTTTGGTGAAGACTGAATGAGAGACATTCTCTAATGTTCTTAGAATACTGTCTGGCACATAGTAAGTAATAGATAAATACTAGCTATAATTATTATCTCTTCAACTTCGTCTTCCCTACTACTTCCCTCTCTCTGTTTGTGTGTGACAAATCTCCTTGCTGTTCCTCTAAGTCACCATCTTTTCCCATCTTGGTATCTTCTGCATGCTTCTTTCTCGACCTAGATCTCATTTCCATGCCTTCTCCAAACTGCCTAAGACCAACAGATCTTTCAGGTCTAACTGTGGGTGTCATTTTCCATGTCCGATTGCCCAGAGCTGAGGTAGGTTCTTTTCCTGCTGGTCTCCATCAGTCCCCTGGCACTCATCACTCTGTTCTCCTCCACTGGATGGTCCATTTCTTCCGGGCTTCTTCCTCATCGTCTCCCGACACCTAACACTGCCGCTGGCTTATAGAAGCATAGCATTGGTTTTTGTGGAAGAAGCAATCTAGTTTTCAAATGCATATACAATTTGATTTGATCTGACCAGAAGCCATGTCATTATTATAAGTTCTAGAATAGCCAAGCTTTATAAACTATGCTTTTTAAAATATGTATTTCTTTATGTCAGGGTCTGTGTCTCACTCACTTTTACCTCCACGCCTCATAACTAGCAACTAGAGGAGTATCCTCTGTGGAATAAATATTCAAATACGTAAGTGTACATAAAACAAAATATCTTTAAATTACACAATTCTAAGATTCATTGTGAATGAAGCATGAAAAAATAAGTTTGGGACCCAGTTTATTTTTCTGCAAATGATTGCCACTGGCTTTTCTGTCTTTAATCCTGATGGTTTATATTATTTTAGAGGGAATGTTAAAACAAAACAAACAAACAAAAAAACCCAAATGGACACAGTGTTATTCAAAGAGAAATTTTGAAAGGAAGAAAATCTGAGGATTAATGTCCTTAATATTCATTTTTGACAACCTACGTTCACGTTTAGGTTGTCTGGTCAACATTTGGGTCTGACTCGTAGTTTCCAAATCATGATGTGTCGTGTTCTAAATCAATTCCCTAGGAGAGAGTCAGGGATAACTTTTCCACAGGTTTTCTCAATTAAAGATGCATCTAGCTCTTTGCCCACATCACCCACATCTGCTCATAAAAAATGAATAATGGAACACACATGTGCCGACTGGAGATTCATTTCAGCTTTTTGCAGGTGCAAATGCAAGTTTTAAGGTGCAAAGTGGAGCCACAAATGTTGTGGGCTTGTCCAGCTGAAATTCTAGGCTTTAATCACATCTAAATAACTCCTCAGGTGATGCAATCACAGGATTTCACTCACAAAAAGGGCGTAATAAATATTGTAGTCTGAATTGGTGTATATTAACAGATGAAGCTACATAATTTAGAGAAAATGAAATCCAGCTAATTTTCACTATTGTAGTGTTTGGCGAAGCATTCTTTTCATATGTTAACCCCAAATTCACCCTGAGTATGTTTCAGAGCAACTTTGACCAAAGAAAATAGGAAATAAAATACTTTTATTTGTATACATAACGAATTCAGGGATTTACATTGACAAATATCCCATATCTATCATAATTACTACATATGCTCGCAGCTGGGGTCACCTTCTAGCAGACAAACTAAGTCAACACTTGGTTACAAGCAGGAATAGAGATGCTTACTGGTGCAGATAATCCTAAACAGCAGAAAATCCCTAAATTATTTAAGCTTGGATATGCATTTAGGAGATTTTCTTTTTTCAGCAGACATTCTTTCCTAATATTATTTTCCTTAGGTTAAGAGTCTGTGAATTATACACCTTACCAATGACTAAATTGTCACATACCTTTCATTAGCCAATCCAGACAAGAGTGTGTCCCTTGCCAGTGAAGGTGATACAGGTAACGGAGCTGTGTTTGCAGATGGAGAAGGGAGCATCGTTTACTGAGGAGGCAAATATCTCCAGAGCCACCCCTCATGGCCGGATTTCCATGCAGTCTATTAAACGTGGTATGCTCTGTGTCTTTGGATGCCTCACTGTACTTCGGCTGTTATTTTGTTTGAGTAGAGACAATGCCTTTCTCCCTACTCTGACAGGGCAAATGATCACAGCTTCCTCGTTCCTTAAGAACTAGAGAAACCCAGGTTATAAAGAAAGTGCCCACGCACACACGCTTTCATTTCAATATTGTAAAGATGAAATAGTATCATAATTATGGAAACATTTTATTTTCCAAGCAACAGATATGAATATATTGTTATCCAAGGGAGTGTAATAGAAAGGAAAATCTTCCAGGGAGCCTTGCTTTGAAACATTTAGTGATAGTGGGAGAGAGTTCAAAAATCAGTAAAAAAGAGAAAGGAGATTTCCCTCTTGGCTTTGTGCTTAAACACATTTCTCTCCCATCATCAATGCCGAGGTAGAGAAAAATGACAATGAAGCTCTGCCTTTGCACTTTATTCTTCTTATGACACCTCTCAACCCAACCTTCCTTGCTCTGTTTATCCAAATCCTGCCCATTTTTCAAAGTGCAGTTCGGATCCTGCCTCTCGTGCAAAGCAATCCCTGACTATTTCATCTGGAAGCAATCTTTCCTTCTTCTGAACTTCCACAAGGCTTATTTTCCATCCCACTTATTTAGCACTTATTATTTACTGACTGGTAGACATGTAATGTTTTCAGAAATGTTGCAGCCATGGTGGACACGTTTTTTATCCTTTTTATAGAAAATAAATTTCTATTTTTAAAAGCAAAATAGGCCTATGTGTTTTTATTGTTCTTCATGGATCTGAAATCTAGTTTGTTAGATTACTGACTACTTCATCATAGTAAAAAGGAAGCATGTATGTGATACTTATGATAGGCCAGATATTGTTTTGAGAACTTTAGAAATATTAAAATTGTAACTACTTTGTGCATATTAATAATAGAAGATTTATATGTGTGGATGTGTGTACTATTTTTTGTGTGCATCATATATTATATATGCATATATGTGTGTGTGTGTGACTATATATATGTATACATATTGTTGACCTGCAAAAACAGAAACCAGTTTAAGAGATATTTACTTGGCATCAAAGAATTGCAATTCAGGGAGCACAGAATCAGGTAGAAACCCAAATAGTGTCCTGCTAGGGAGTAAAAGTCAGGGGCTTTTAAAAGGAAAGAAGGGAGGCTGTATTGCAAAGAATTTTAATTGGAGTTGGAGGTGGAGAGCGAGTCTTGGCTAAACATTGATTGACTATTGATTCCATCTTCAGAAAGTCCGCGATCCTCAGTGTTTGTGATCAGGATGTCAGTTCTGCTGACTGCTCAAACAATTGCTTGTAAAACAATTGCCCTTTTGGTCCAGTCCAAAGGTTTGGCCCAGTCCAAGGTTCAAGACAGCAAGGCAGGTTCTCTGGAAAGGCAGCTCTGACTCCATTTTAAAACAGCTCCATATGGTCAGTTTTGACAAGATATATATATGTGTGTGTGTGTTATAGATATATAAACTTGTTTTGCTCCTATAAATAGGAGAATTGAAGAAAAACAATATTTATTCAGGCATTTATTATAAATACATTAATAAATTGTGAATAAGTATGAGAGTGTTATTGAATTTATGCTACTTTTTTCACTTCTATAACAGTGAAAGGTGCAGGCTGCTAACAATAAGAAACGCAGTATATCTTAGTATTTTCCATCTTTGAGGAAGCAATGGAAATTTTAGAAGGGAAAAAATCCATATACTTACAGTAATACAAAATTAGATTTTATGTGTCTGAACTGAGGGTCCTCTTCTTTTTATCTAGCAGGTAATACAGATTGGTTTTATTTTTCTAAGGAATAAAACAAAACCAAAAAATACTCAACAATCATCTAAAAGCCCTAGATTCTAGTCTAGCATCACCATCAAGTAGCTACAAATAATTAACCTTTCTGTTTCTTGGTTTCTTCAAATGAAGAAGAGAGGCACCAATTTAATTAATAGCATTGTTTCAGTTTTAAATTTCAAAATCCATGTGTGATTTTGTCCATATAGAAGAGAGCCTATTCAAATGAATTTTAAGAACCATGTCTATCATCAGTTCTTACAATTATGTAACTTAATTTTAATGTAATCCAGTCAAAATTTTCCATTTCTAGAAGCTGATAAAGATGAAAGTGATTAAGATAAAATTATAGGAATCTTATATCTATACCTACATTTCCCTTTTATAGGTTTAATTATATCCTAAAAAGGCATCATTTTAAGCATGCTGAGGATGATGGAAATCATTTAAAGCAGACAAGCAGAAAAAGGTCATTCTTTGGAGAAGCAGGAAAGTAGCTCATCTTACCTCTGTGCTGGGTGTACCTTTGGAAAAATTCCACAATTATTCTGGACTAATGGATATTCTACCTCTCTTAAGGTGCCTTTTCAACATCTAACACTAAGTGTATTGCTTACTATGCAATTCAGTCAAATACAATCACAGTTATATTGTTGTTATCTCATGCTTCTGGACTGTGCCTCTAACATTTCCTATAAGAAAGCTTTGAATTTGAAAGATATTCATTAAAAACATATTGGGAAACAAGAATATATCTACCTGCCTATATCAAAAGTCAGCCCACTACTGGGACAGGCCCTGTGACATAGTGATTAAGTTTGCACATTCCACTTCAGCGGCCCAGGGTTCATGTGTTCGGATCCTGGGCGTGGACCTACACATTGCTCATCAAGCCAGGCTGTGGAGACATCCCACATACAAAATAGAGGAAGATTGGCACAGATGTTAGCTCAGCGAAAATCTTCCAGAAGTAAGCACACTACAAAGAAGTCTTCAAACTTCTTTTTTACATTTCTTGTTAGAATAACAATGACCTGGGGCCAGCACCGTGGTGTACTTGTTAAGTCCTGCATGCTTTGCTTTTGCAGCCTGGGTTCCTGGGTTCGGATCCCAGGGGCAAACCTATACCACATGTCAAGCCATGCTGTGGTGGCGATCTACATACAAAACAGAGGAAGTTTGGCACAGACATTAGCTCAAGGCTAATCTTCCTCAAGCAACAAAAGAGGAGGATTGGCAACAGATGTTACAGAAAATCTTCCTCACCAAAAAAAATAATAATAATACCAATGACCTATGAAAAAGCTGATTTTTTAATTTATAAAGTTGTCCTGTGTTGTGTTACTTTACTAATAATCTGGAACTATAGATTATTTCCAATGAAACAGAAAACCCTGAGTAAGAGTCTAAGCTGGTTGAATATATATATATACCTAGAGTGTTCAGATAATTATATTTATATATATATATTCAGATATATATATAGAGAGAGAGAGAGACACACATATCACGTTGTCTGGCAAGTTGGTCCCACTAAAGAGAATGCCAGAAATCCTCATGAATACTATGATTTAGAGGCTAACAGATAACCCACACAACCGTCCAAAACTAAGTTATCCAGGCTATTGAGGGACAAAGCCCATCCCTTAGCTACCCAGGCACTGTGCCCAGTAGAAAAGAAATTTTCCTATAAAGGAAGAGCTATCTAAGGTTCAAAGCTGCTCCAGTACAATGACTCAAGTTATACTTCTCAGATGCCGTTGAGCCCAACCTCAGGGACCTCAGGAGTCTTAGGAGGAAAGAGAATTTGTGAATTTAGAAACGCGAAATTTGATAGGAAACCAAGAGCTAAGAACTATTCCATTTTTCACAAATTTCAGTAAAGGATGTTTTCTTTACTTTACTGCAGTGATGGTAGGAGTCCAAAAAGGAAGAGCGATCTTCATGACATCAAAGCAGAGAACACTATCTGAGCAAGTTGACCCAGGGATCTTTGGAGAAGCAGGAAAGTAGCTCATCTTACTAAAGCTGGTTGTAGGCAGAAGAGAGAGATGCTGTGGGTGGGAGGTAGAAGACGACAGCAATGACTGTGCACAAACATTGTGAGAGGGTCTCAAATCCCAAGGACACTAGACAGAAATGTTGGGGCGCTGTGCTCTGAACTATTTTTGTGATGCTCTACACCAACCCTTAACAAAACTGAGAAAGCAGGAACCAAGTGAAAGTTGTTTGAATTCCGTAGACTAAGAAAGTCAATTGCAGGTTATAAAAGTTATGTTACCAAACACAATTTATTCATCTTAAAAATGTCTTCTTGTTTTACATTTAGCCGGGAAAATCCAGTATATAGCATTTGAAGTTTTTTCTTAAATAAAAGGCACTTTGTACTATTTTTATTTCCTAATATTCAAGGCCTTTAAATTGCTACTAGCTGCTATTGTTAGTTATTTTTAGATATGATTGTGTTTTCTCACTTGAGCTGGGTTACAAGTGTCTTTGAAGGGGGAAGGAACGCATCTTCCATTTGTTTCACTGCCTCTCAACGTGTAACAGAAACCTAGGGCACTGGTTTGATATATGGAGGTGCACACACAGCAGGGCATTCGTTTCAATGCACACGTGAACTGCGTTTCGTCTACAATGAGAAACATAAGACAACAGCTGAGATCGCGGCCATTAATCTTAAGGAAGATTTATTATGGTGTCAAATTAGATTCTAAATTTCTATTCTCTAAGAAATTAGAAAATGAGTGAGATATCACCTCAAAGGGCATTTTTTAATATTTTATGATGTATATTCCCTTTTATAATAGTCTCCTCATCAGCTATCTGCTCGTCTTGTGTGTCTCAAAGTTGTGCAGACACAAGTTTCTTGTTACACGATTAGATTAAGTAAATCTTTTTTTCAGCACCTTTTTCTTGCTGCAGCAGAGGAGAGGAATTGGGAGAAGGGAAAATGGGAAGGGGACAAAATAATTTGAGAAAAAGGAGAGAGAAAGTGTCTTGCATGGAGAAAAGTTGGAGGGAATTATAACTGTATGGAAGAAAGCACATCCAAGACCGTACCCACCCCCCAACACTCTTTATATAAAAGCTTTAGCAAACTCGGCAGTCCTTGGCTAATTTTATTTATTTTTGATTGCAATTCAATAAGTAAGTGGAATTCAAAAAATAATTTCCTACCCTTTGGTGCCATCATGAGGCCAGAATAACAAAGTACCGAGACAAGCAGATCTCCAGGGTAACCCAAGGTTTTGATTTTTTTTCTTTTCGTTCAAAACGTAATTATCCAGAGAATGAAAGTTTATTTCAGAAAGAAATATAATTACCTTTACTATAATTGAAACCCTCCAACCAACAAATCATAGCTCATATTTCTACATAGGTAGTTCATTGAGGGGAATAAAATGTGCCTTAAATTTTTAAGTAACTGTGAAATTACAGTTTTGTGAATTTGGAATCAATAAAATATTCATGTTTTGAAATTAAATAGCCATGACCTAAAGAGTTTATATTTTAAACCAATCATAGAAACATCTTAGCTTTATTTATTTTTTTACTCCATGGTGTCACCGGGTGGCATACAAGGTAGTGTGATAAGGTACCTCATAGGTCTCAAAACACAATGTTATGAAATCACAAGAAGAGAATATACTGTTTTAGAAATGGAAAAAATGACAGTAGAAAGAATATGACAAAGCAATGCATTAGAAAGAACAGCTAACGAACATCGAAGGACTTCATGCCGAGATAAAAATCATAGTACAGATTACTATCAGGCAATTCAGTATTTGAACCCATCCACAAAGTACACCTAAAAAATTACAAAAAGATGTTTTATTAGAGGTGTCAACCAATATGCCTTGTTCTGCTATTTGTGTTATATCCATATTATTATCCTTAAGCTTATATGAGGTCCATTTTTAGCCTGATTTTACAAGTACATCAACAGAGTTACAAAATGTTCATTATTCATCTACTTTCTCAGTCAATTAATTTCTTGTCTGAATTATTAGTTTTCTCATGTGATGAAAATATGGTCCCTAAATGATGCCTGATGATGCCTAAATCTGATTTCTTCCCATTGGTCCTCAATATTCCATTCACTTCTCCCTCGTTTTTCCTTCACGGTATTTAGAAACCGAAGACTCCACAAATTTCATCTGTAAAGTATGGACTCTCTCTCTAAGGGATGGGAAGTTTCACTCTGCGTAATGTCTTGCTTACTTCAGCTTTTCTTATTTACTGGAAAAGCCACAGACAGGGGAAAAAATAAAAATCCTGAACTAGCTTTTCCCTGCCTTTGTTCTCAGAGTGTCCCCTGCTATCTTGTTCAATCCTAGCACCTCTATGCAGTATTTCCTTATTTTCAGAATTATCAAAAATACAAACACCATCATCAACTTCAGTGATAATAAAAGCAGCTTGAATTGCTTTCTTTTCTTTCTCTTGTCTCAGAGACAGACCTTATCTGTGGAAATAGTGATAATTTCTTCTCGCTTAAAGTCAGCGGTGATCCCCTTTTGTGACCCAGCCTCCAGCGTTCTTTCAGTAGAATCGCGGTGTTAATCCCGGCTTGGCTTTGGGCATATGTTGCCCTCATTTGGCCCCTGTAACGCTGCTCAAGATGGATCAGTATCTTTAACATTATCCCAGGGATGACAGGAAGTTAAATCTCCCTCCAAAATAATAGCATCAAAGGCCCCTTTCACTGGCAAGAGTTACCAAAAAAGATATGGTTTCTGCCCTGATAAAATTCTCAAAGGCCCCCAGTCTGAAGGAGAAAGCTCAGGAGCCATGTCATTCTCGATGAAAAGGAGCTCTGTGATCACCTCTAACCTCCTTCCGGCAGGACGAGACTCTTCCTATGCCAGACGCTGTACAACGTTCAAATATTTAAATGCCATTTCATTATAATTCTATTCATCTCACATGCTGAGATGGTTTCTTTCCATTCCAACGACATCGTCTCTTGCTTTTACTTCATTACATAGTTTGGGGGAAGGGAAAGAAATTTAGGAGAGAAATGAGTATGTGGATATCTGCTTGGGATCTAAGAAAAGAGTTCAGTTATTTATAACAGAAAGTAATGCATAAAATTAGTTACACAGGTTATAAAGGGAAGAGTGAAGAAACTCAGAGATTGTCAACAGCAGCGAGCCCCCATTAATCCCTAGCTAGAAGAGACAAAAGGGTGAGACTGTGAGAGAAGGTGTCACCTGGTAGAAGGTGCCACCACATCTCTCCTATCCAGAAGGAGTTGGAGCCATGTGGGCTCCAGACATAAATGGTACTACTGAGGCTGCAGCTCCCCTTCTCCTCCCCTGCTGCTGCCTTGCAATTTCTGGCCAGAGACTCTCACTGTGCAAATGTGCCAAAACTCCTCCATAACGGAGCAAGAGCTATGCAGCCTGCATGAGTCAGCCTCCCCAACCACAGAGGTGGAACTGGGAGGAAAGGGTCCAGGTCAGACTAACCCAGGACTAGCACAGAACTCCAGGTAAGTAGAAAGAAAAGTGGTGTTGGGTATTTGTTGGAAGGAAAAGAGCAAAACCTAAAAGGCTATAAATGCCTCGTATACACCTCCCTAGTTCACATATTTCCCTTTTGCGTTTGGCGTTATTGTTTTAAAACAACCCATGGTTGGTTTTTCCAAATCAAGAGACCTTCTTTTATCATGAAAAATGACACACAAGTATTTTTTTATTTCCTTGACAGGCTGTAATTAAGAATTGTGTATAATTTATTAATTTCTCCTTTTGAAAGAGAAACTATTCTTTCTCTCTGCTTAAAATGGTGATACTGTGAAAATAATTTTCAGCTAAATTAGTTTTCTGTTTTATTCCCTGCTGCTAGTAATGAAAACACGTCTCCCAGCCGTGATGAAAGCAAAAGTTCAAATGGTTCACAGCATGGAGAGTTTTCATTTTTGGTAAAGTGGGGGCAGTCAAAAGCAAAATCACAGCTCTAAGGCTAGTTTATTTCTATTGAACGCATCTTTAAATGACATAATTCAAGAACTTTTTGTCACGCTAATAATAATCCTATAATTGTTTTTGGGGGGGGAGGGGTTTGTGGGGCTTTTTGGTGAGGAAAATTGGTCCTGAGCTAACATCTGTGCCAATCTTCCTTTATTTTGTATGTCGGAGGCTGCCACAGCACGGCTTGATGAGCAGTGTGTAGGTCTGTGCTTGGGATCTGAACCTGTGAACCCTGGGCCACCGAAGCAGAGTGCCTGAACCTAACCACTACACCACCAGGCTGGTCACTCATTCTATAATTTTTAAGGTTTTTAATTACTAAATTCAGCAAATTTTTTGCCTAAGGAAACAGAACCATATTTCAAGTTGCATTATGTCTATAATCTAGGAACTAATTTTATTAAGTATTCTATTTTATTTCTACCATCAAAATAACCACTGGTTTTGACTATCATCTTTTGATAGATCAATACTTCATATAATGCATTGTAAAACACATATACAGACGTATAAACATACCTCCTAAATATGGTTAATTTCAATTTCCTACTATACTTTTTTTAGGACTTTTTGCATAAAACCTATGAAGTTTAAACTTAAATATAAAGATTCTAAGATTTTGGTAGTGATCTGTCAGAAAATATAAATTGAAAAAATAGTAAGTTGACCCTCTAGACTATGAATGTATGAAACAGAAACCATAACCAAATTGTTTGCTACCATTTTCATAGCAATGAATGAATTATCTGTTGTTTTTCACATGAAAAATCTCTAATATGGGCACTCTATATAATATTCATTCTTTATTATATTGGCCTATATGTCATACTTCCCCTTTCAATGGCTAAATTGTAACTCAACCTGAGGATAACTAAGGAAGTACGTTGTGCTCTATTTTGACATTAGGCATGGCAGTTAACGTTATAATAAGGCAAATTATATTCCCTGACCTCAGTATATGGCAGTTAGGGATCTGCCTTCCTCTTCTTTTAGTCACCATCCTTTCCTTGTTCTGAACAGTATCCACGCTTTTTCACAGAGCTTCCTCATTGTTACCTAACTTCCCAACCTTCTGGTTCTTGATTGTTACAACCGTGGTAGGACTAATCCATTATATAAATAATCCACTGGCTCCCCATTGCCTTAGAAAACAAAGTTTAACCTTATTAATATGACAAACAAAGCTCTTCATGATACAGACCCTATCAGCTTCATCTCCCACTGTTTCCCTTTCACATTTTTACTCCAACACTTTCAAATTACATACAACCCTCAAAACGTGCCATATTAATTATTTTCAACATGTTGTTCCTTCTACCTGGAATGACCCTATCTGTTCTAGTTCTTCTGGATAACTTCTCATTCTCCCACACCCATTTAAATTCCCATTTTCCTTGGGAACTCTTCTCTGTACAGTTAATTCATCCCTCCTGAGACTCCCAGGCAGTATGGTGGCTGCTCATTTATATGGAAACTCTCCAGTGAGGAGTGTAAAGGCACAGACCACATGCTTATGGCTGTGCCTGCACATGAGAGGTGCTCCACAAACACACCAACTATCTATGATATTTCTCTTGTAAGCTCCTAAAACACAGTGCATTTTAGTTGAAAAAGATTTAACACATATTTAACATATTTTATAATAGTTTTTGATAAGTCTGATTTTGAAAATTTACAAAAAATAAAAATTCATTTTATCAGTAGTCTAGAAAAGAGAGAGAATTACAAATTTTCATCTAGTTAGCACTAAATACCTAAGCCAAACATGAGCTGACACCTTTGATCCTATGGATTTGTACGATGTTTTTCTAGATGAAATTTGAAGCATGTGCCACTTAAAAAGACCAATAAATAGGTGAGGAAACCGTAACCAACCTTCATCTGAAATCCTAGAATTATCGAGCTGGTAAGAATCTGAGAGATAATGACTCCCTCCAAATCAAAGAACCTGCATCACTGTGACCGATCTTCATCTGCCCTCATCGAACATTTCCTATAGCGGCCAGCTCATCCTTTTGTTGGTCAGCTCCAATTATTAAACATCTTCCTTCCTTACACACAGCCAAATTCTACGACCCCACCCCCACCTTGAAGTCCCACAGCCGTTTTGCCTCACAGTAACCACAACAGTGGTCAATAATTGACACCTGATTCTTCACAGCTTTGACGTTGGCTGTCTGCATTCTTGTTTCCAGAAGAGGATTTTTAACCCTCAATTGGTTTGTAGGCTCATTTTGCCTCTGACTCTTCTAAACAGACGCAATTTTCATATAATCACTGTTATTTGTAAAATAATTAGATCATGACTTTTTTCTTTTTCGATCATGACTTTTGAACACATAATAAGGTGAACTCTGCCAGCGCTGACCCCCACACTCAAAATCTCCCTGAAATAAGCCACAGAGGACATAGTGAGCAAACGACCATCATCAAAGAATACATGATAATGGAGTCCCATCTACATGGTAGAAAACTGGAGGGAATTCTGCTAGACAAAATGTCCAAGGGACCCAAAATGAACATCAGTTTTCAATTCATTTTGCTTTGTACTTTTTTCAGGAATTACAACAGATATCCACCATTTGACTTCCTGTAAGTCTCATAAGGTTGCCATTCAAAAGACCTCACTTGCTCTCCAGTGAAAGAGCTGTACACACCACCTGAGCAAGGCCAGCGAGACCGACTCTCCCAAGAAGATGAACTGTGAGTAAATGTGTGGTGTTGGGTAGTAAGTGATGTTGTGTGTTCTAATGGCAGGACTTTAAGAAGAAAACCATAGTAACAACTTAAATGTCCCTCAGCTGATGAACGAATAAATAAAATGTGGCATCTCCAGAAAATAGAATGGTATTCAGTCATAACAAAGAACAAAACAGTGATACATACTGAAACATTGATGAACCTTGAAAACATTATGCTAAGTGAAAGAAGAAAGACACGAAAGACTACATATTGCATTATTCCATTTATATTAAATATACAGAACAAGCCAATCCATAAGCAGAAAGCAAATTAGTGGTTGGCAGAGCTGGCTGAGGGGGGAGGTATGGAGAGTAACTGCTTAATGGGTAGGGGTTTCCTTTGGGGATGATGTTCTGAAACTAGACAGCAGTGATGGTTGCAAAACATTGTGAATGCCATTGGATTGTACACTTTAACATGGTTAAAATGACAAATTTTATGTTATATATTGCCACCGTAAGAGGATTATAAAGGAAAAAAAGACAACCATTAATTCCTGGTTGTAACATACAAAACCCTAGTTTGGGTCCTTCATAAGTGTTGCTTATTTGGTTTTTCCTTCTACTTTATGATTTACTTAGTCATTTTCTAATAAGTTCTTTTCTGCCTGTGTTTTCTGTAACCAATTTTTGTTACTTTCAAACAAAAAATAACCTAATTCTCACATGCATTGTTAGGAATGCAGAGTAGCACAACTTTGGGAGATCAATTTGGCAATATATAATAAAATATATGGTATCCAATATCGCTATAGCTAAATATTCATCAACTGGAGCAAGAATAAATTGTGGTATATTTACACAAAAGGATATCATGCTGAAGTTAAAATGAAAGAAATAGAGCTACATATATTAATCTGGAGCAAGCTTAAAAACATTTTAAAAAACCACCACAAATAGCTCAAAAATATATATAAATACATATTTTCTTACATAAAGTTTTAAAACATGCAAAATGGTATTATAGTTCATTTCTTTATGTATATATAGTAAAAAAATGTAAATACATGGAAATGTTCAATATCAAATTCGAAGTAGTAATATTGTGGTGAATTGTAAGTTCCAATAATGATCATAGTGATATCTCCCATTGCACATGTTCTTACCATGTGACCCTATCACTTTTCTTATTGAGTATTGCTTGGGTCTATGAACCCACAGATCCATGAACCCAGATGGTCCTTTGTGACTTTCTCGACTAACAGAGCACAGGAGAAGTGACACGATATGACTTCTGAGGCTAGCTTATACAAATGTCATGCATTTCTACCTCGTGCTTTGAGGATACTCGCTCTTGCAATCCAGTCACCGTGCTGTAAAGAAGCCCAAACAGCTACTTGGAGAGACATCGGGTACCACAGAGCCTCACCCAAGATCTCAGCTGACAGCCAGCATCAACCGCCAGACATATGAGTGCACAAGCTTTCAAATGATTCCAGCCTTCAGCCGTCAAGTCACCCTCAGGCTTTGAGCCCTTTCCAGCTGAGGTTCCAGACATCCTGGAACAGAGACAAGGCATCCCCACTGAGCCCTTCCTGATTTCTGATACACAGAATCCATAAACACAATAAGATGGTTGTTATTTATACTGCTGTGTTTAGGCTGGTTTGTTACTCAACAGTAGTAACTGGAATGGGTCATCACTGGAGAAGAGAATGAAGAATGAGACCTGGAGGAGTCCTAATATATTAAGATTTGCCAAGGTAGGTAATAAACACAAGGATTTTTCTGGTACTATTCTCTTTTCTTTTCTTCTCTTTTCTCTCTCTCTCTTTTTTTTTTTTTTCCGCTGAGGAAGATTTGCCTTGAGCTAACATCTCTTGCCAATATTCCTCTTTCTGTACATGAGCTGACCCTGCAGCATGGCCACTCACAGATGAGTAGCATAGGCCCACACAGGGAACTGAACCCAGGCCACCAAAGTGGAGCATGCCAAACTTAACCACTAGCCCACCAGGGCTGGCCCTTTGTACTATTCTTTACTTTCTAGTCTTTAAATATTTTTCACTAAATGTAGAAAAAAATGCATGTCCTATAAATTGTTGCTAATACATACAAATATTTAAATTATGATAAAGTAGGCACCATGAATTAATGAGTAATAAAATAATTATAGCCAAAATGGTTGAGGAAAAAAAGGGATAGTTACATAGGGGAAAGTCAGCTTAATCCTCTCTTCATTCCATATGCTACATTATCTAAAGATGGAACTGTAGAGTCAAATATAAAATCCTAGTAAACACTTTTAAAAGAAATGGGAAAGCAGGGAAAGAATATCTACTCTTGGAATAGAAGACTTTCTAATATTAAAATCAATAAAAATCACATAAGAATATGCCAATAATTTTTTATTCAAGGTCAAAAATGTCAGAAAATTAAGAAATAAACAACTATGTTTTTGCTTCAGATTTTATTGAGAAAACTAAGACTATCAAGGGTGATTAACCTTATATATCCCCCTCCACGTATCTATGTCCATCTCACCTTTTCCTTATTCTCTTTATTATCCACTTTAAAATTCTAGCTATGCCTTTATGTCTTTATTCTTACATCCATTCTAGATTTTACTCCATCAATGATTAATTCCCAATTTTTAATATCAAACTCCTTGCCTAATAATTTTGTTTCTGCTCTTCTCCCACTTTCGCTAATATACATATTAGACTCTCTTCTTTTGTTTAAAATAATTATCTTTGACTGTGTCTTTTCCTGGCTATCATCACATTAGTCCTCTTTTCTTTTCATGGCAATATTTTGACAGTACTCTACAAATCTTTTGTCCACCTCATCTTCCATTCACCGTTTATATCTCTGAAAATTTTGTTTAGAAGCAATATAAGGTAATGGGGAAAGGGGAGTCTCCTGTGGTCCAATCCAGGGTTAGCCACTTCATTATGATGTGACCTTAAACAAAGTATTTTAGCTTTCTACACATCAGAGTCTTCATCCATAAAACTGTGTGACGGTAATTTCTATTATCATCCTGCTATTATTTATCACAATAATTGCCAAATATCAATGACATCTTTTAGTGAAGTTCATAACTGACTTTATTCCTGCCGTTGCTTCTTAAAACCTTACTCTCACACTATTTACCCAACTCTAGTCAAATTTATTCATTCATGTGTTCCCCTATTCAATTTTATTTTTATTTCAATTATTTATATTTCAATTATTTCAATTAGTTTATATCAATTTTTATTGATACCTTATAACAAGTACTTGCAAGATGAAGATAAAACAGCAATGATTAAAGTGGCATTGTCCCTGTGGATTTCAAGATGGCTGAGGAGACATATAATAACTCATTAATCACACAGAAAGTGTAAACTTAGAACCATTTTCCCCAAATTTAGATGATCAGTCCAGACCTTCCTTTAGAGCAACTGCCTATTGATGCTCTCCATTCAACTGTCTAAATACAGAATAAGCACAGAGAAGATTTTTATTTTATTTTATTTTATTGGTGAGGAAGATTGGCTCTGAGCTAACTCCTGTTGCCAGTCTTCCTCTTTTTTGCTTGAGGAAGACTGGCCCCTCGCTAACATCTGTGCCCATCTTCCTCTATTTTGTATGTGGGATTCTGGAAGAAGCTTTTAATCCCTCTCCCAGTTTGTACCCTTCTCCCCCCACCCCTACCCTCCCACTGTCATTTTTTAATACAGCAGCCAGAGAGATTGTTTTAAAACATAGGTCAAATAATGTGACTCTATTGTTCCAAACAGTCCAATCGTTCCCCATCTTATTTACAATAAAGAAACAGTCTTTATAATGGCCTATGAAACCCTACATGACCTGGATCCTGATTAACTCTCTGTCTTCCACTCTACTATTTAGCTCCTCGTTCTTATCTAGCCACACTGGATCCTTGCTGTACCGCAACAGTCTAGACAGAGTTTTGCTTTAGGAACATTGCCCAACTCTTCCTTTTGCCTGAATCACTCTTCCCCAGATAACAGCATAGCCAACGCCCTTCCTTCATGTCTTTATTCAAATTCCATTTTTACAAAGAGACCTACTCTAGCCACCTTACTTAAATTGTACACCTTCTCTGCATCCTGTTCGTTGCCCTCTTCTATCTTTACTTTTTCCATAACACTTTTTCTCTTTCATTTACTATGTAATTTATTTATTGTCTTCTTTTAAATTGTTTGCCTCCTGACCCCTACCTCTTTAGAATATAAGCTCCATGACAGAAGATATTTTCATCCATATCATTCAGTACCAAAATTCTGTTGAGGGGCCAGCCCCATGGCTGAGTGGTTAAGTTTGTGTGCTCCACTTTGGCAGCCCCTATGTTCATTGCAGCATTATTTATGCTAGCCAAAATATGGAAGCAACCTAAGTGTCCATCAATAAAGGAACGGATAAAGAATATATGAGATATATGTATATATGTGTGTGTGTGTGTGTGTGTGTGTGTGTACAATAGAATATTACCCAGCCATGAAAAGGAACAAAATCTTGCCATTTGCAACAACATGGATGGACCTACAGGGTATTATGCTAAGTGAAATAAGTTAGACAGAGAAAGAAAAATACTATATGATTTCACCTATATGTGGAATCAAAAAATCAAAACAGAAATAGACTCATAGATACAGGAAACAAACTGGTGGTTACCAGAATGGGGAGGGATTGGGGGCAAGTGAAATAGGTGAATGCCATTAAGAGGCACAAACTTCCAGTTATAAAATAAGTAAGTCATGGGGGTATAATGTACAATATCAGGAATATAGTCAATAATACCGTAATAACTTTGTATGGTGACAGATGGTAACTAGACTTATCATGGTGATCATTGTTCGATGTGTATAAATATTGAAACACTATGATATACACCTGAAACTAATAGGATATTGTATATTAATTATACTTCAATAAAAAAAGACAATGTCTGAGATGAAAAATACATTGGGTGGGATTAAGACACAATTGACATTCCAGTGAATGAAGAACAAATAGGACAAATATCAAAGACATATCGGGTGGTAGAGTTAAACCTAACCGTTATCGATAATCACATTAAAGAAAAATGACATAAGCACTTAGCTAAAAGTGAGAGATTGCAAAATTGGATTTAAAAAAGAGCAACACTCATCAATATGCTGCCTATTAGAAACACATTTTAAATCTAAAGAACCATATAAGTTACAAGCAAAAGGTTGGAAAAATATATACCATGCAACACCAATCAAAAGAAAGCTGGAATGGCTATAATAATATCAGGCAAAGTAGGAAAGAATAATGTAAGCAGAAAAGGTATTATTTCAACATGATAAATGGGTGCCTACATCAAGTGGAATTAACACTCCCAAATGTCTATGCTCCTAAAAAGAGGGATTCAAAATACTTGAAGAAAATATGATGGAACTGTAACAAGAAATAAACAAATCCACCATTATAAGAGGAGAATTCAATCTCCCTTTTCAATAATTGATAGAACAAATAGAAAATCATTCAGGTTATAGAAAACTTGACCAACACTACCAAAAAACTTGACCTAACTGGCATTTATAGATAATTCCCACAAGCAACAGAAGAATACACATTCTTTCAAGTGTTCACAGAAATTTAGCAAGATAGACTATACCTGAGGTGATAAAACCATTCTTAGTAAAGTTAAGAAGATTGAAATCATGCAACATAAGCTCTCTGACCACAATGGAATAAAATTAGAAATTAATAATAGAAAAATATATTGAAAGATATTTGCAAATTAAATTACACATTTCTTAATAACCCACAGGCCAATGAAGAAATCAAATGCAAAATTAGAAAGTTCTTTACCTGAATGAAAATGAAAACACAACATATCAAAATTTGTGAGATTCAGGTAACTCTGTAGTTAGAGGTAAATGGATAGCACTGAACACCTATATTAGAAAAGATAAGGGTCTCAAATAAAACTTCAACTACTATCCAAAGACACCAGTAAGAAAAAGGACACATTAAACCCAAATCAACATAAAAACATCAGAGTAAAACCAATGAGATAGAAAAGAGGAAACAATAGAGAAAATCAATGAAGCTGATTCTTTCAGAAAATCAATAAACTTGATAAACGTCTACCCAGGCATCTAGGAAAAACTTAGAACTAACATCATACTTAATAGTGAAAAGACTGAATGATTCCTGCTAAGGAACAAGGTAAGAATATCTATCAGATGAGAGACATAGAGAAAAATACTCATGATAATCATAATATTAAATACTTACTCTAAAACCTGTTTCCAGCTGACTTGCTTATCCAAATTTCCTATAATAAAAATTAGATAGAGAGATGGATAGAAAAGTAGATAGGTATAGATATAGATTCATCAACTTTCTCTTGCTTTTTGATAAATGGCCAAAAACAATACTTTGCTTTCAAAAATTTCATGATTTAAAAAAATGCTAGATAGAAATCCTATTATCTTAACTAAAATCCAGTGCAGAAATGGAGAAAATCATTGCATCTTCCTTGCCTCCCTTCTTCCCTCTCTATCTAAACAAAATGGTCAAAACACACTGGCTGGAAAGTATTAAGATCTGGGTCCTAATCCAAGATTCACTATTGATTAATTATGACACCATAAGTATATGATTCCATTTGTCTAATTGCAGTCTTTTCGCCTGAAATATGAAGAAGTTGAGTAAACAATGAGTCTAAAACTAGAGTCTGAGGCTCCTTAGTAATTGGCGGATATATTCTCAGGAACCTGCAATTTCTACCTCAGAGTTTTAATCTCCTAAGCATTAATTTCAGCAGTTTTTCAGATCATCTGTAGGATGCCTCATATCCTACAACAAACGTGGATTTGAGGATTCATATTTATATTTGCATTTATGCCAAGCAGTACCTCATTAACTCAACAGTCCTGCAAAAGAGCTCATGGAATGACACACAACAACGCCTTCCCATCAACTGAAGACCAAGAGATAGAAGAGAAGAAGCAGAAGTAGAGACTTCCTGATCGTGCAATAGATAAAGTCGTGGGAGCACTAAGAGTTGTCACGTTATATATCAGTATGGCCAACCTGATACACCAAAGGCAAAAAAACATGCCCAGTAAGAGTCAGGAACATTTTCAGATTTGAGCCAAAATTCAGTTTTAACAAAAGAACCACATCTATCATATTAATATTATCTATTACCCATCACACTAATGTCATTAATTTGAAGTCCTCAATATAATTTTTATTAATTTATTTGGCTGCATAACTTTATAGGAATTTGTAAGTATACTAGCTTCATGTTTAATCATATTTAGGAAATATGATAAAAACAGTTTCAGTCAACACCAAGTAAATTTCAAGAATTTTGTCTTCTCCTTTTAAGAATTTTATAAGTCACCTAATATGAGGAACATTGAGCTAAATATTCTGAAAGAATCTTTTCTGCTGTAAGGTGCTATCGCCTTCTCGCCCTCTGTGCGCAAATACTGTATATAACCGCTAGGTGGCAGTAAGTCATTTGGACTAAATGTGATTTTTTCTTTCTCTTCCTCTGTTCGTCATAAAAATTTAGGATTGAGGGAAGCTGTCTCTAAACCACCATCCTTTTATTTAAATATTTTAAGGAAAGGAAATTCTCTTCAATCTTAGCTTCCTCTAACCCTTTCCTGTTATAATGTAATCCTATTTTTTCTCATCCCGTCTTAGTGAACCAGGCAGCTCTGACAACACACACAAATACATCACTACCTACTTTCTTTTTGTTTTTTGTGAGGAAGATTGGCCCTGACCTAATATCTATGGCCAATCTTCCTCTTGTAGCTTGAGGAAGAGTGTCCCTGAGCTAATATCTGTGCCAAACTTCCTCTATTTTATGTGGGATGCTCCCACAGCTGGTTTGACAAGTGATGTTAGGTCCACAACCGGGATCCGAACCAGTGAATCCCAGGC
This sequence comes from Equus quagga, assembly GCF_021613505.1. Lineage (NCBI taxonomy): Eukaryota > Metazoa > Chordata > Mammalia > Perissodactyla > Equidae > Equus > Equus quagga. Next base: position 74,608,411 of record NC_060282.1, read on the forward strand.
TGCCAAAGCAGAGCACACAAACTTAACCACCACACCACCAGGTCAGCCCGATCACTACCTACTTTTAGTATTTTTAAGGTAAATATTTAGTACATAAGATAGAGGTTATTATATAAATCAAAAGTTGTTTATATTTAAGACAAAATTGACATTGATCTATCGGTTTTAGCAAAGTAAATCTGGCCTGAGTGGAAAGATGATTCAGAAAAAGGAGAGACTGAAAAATAACAATATTTAATATTTACTGAGCATTTACTATGTCCTGAAAACTTTTCTAATCACTCTCATAAATTATGTTCTTTAATGGCCATAGGACTCTGGGAAAGGAGATATATTGGTCACGGGATTTTACAGAGGAGGAAATTTAGAGACTTAGTCATACAGCTAATAAAAGGCAAGACTAGAATTCAAAACCAAAGTGTCTGACGGAGTCCCTGTTTCTACCCGCTCACTCTGTCCTGCTGAGATGGGACGAACACGCTAAAGGCTCTGACAGTACAAAGTGAGAAGAAAACCCAACACCAAGACAGTGGCAGTGGGCTATAGAAAAGCGTAATATGAACTAGAAATATAGTTAAGAAGACAAACTGAGAGAATATTGTCATTGATCAAAAACCGGACCCGAAATTCAGGCTGTATTGACTGATGATTTCAGCTCAGGCATTGAATGGATATGTTGGCCACTAATCAATATCACGAATTCAGTAAGAAGAGTAGGTTGGAAAGGTGGGGGCTAATGAGCTCTGATTTGGACCTGTAACATATCGTGTTTCTACAAAAGCAAACTGATTTAACAACTATTTCCTGAGTGCCTGCTACACACTAGCCACTCTCCTAGGCCCCTGAGGTATGTTGGCTAATGAAAATGAACCCTGCCTTCCTAGAGCTTACATTTTCATGGGGAGAGACCGAAGATAGAAAACCAATTATGATAAATAAGTAATATTTCAGTTGCTACAAGGTGAAAAAGTCCTGTAAAATATAAGAAAAAGTAAAGTGGGACAAAGAGTGAGTTGAGAATTATGGGGGTGGGTAGGGTATATTATTCAATAGCAATATCAATTTAAAAAATTAGCTGACGTATCAGAGAAGGCTCTATGCCAGTGGCATTCTATAAAAATATAATGCTACATATGTAATTGTAAGTTTTCTAGTAGCCATATTAAAAAAATAAAATTAAATAAGTGAAATTGATTTCTAAAACTTTTTAACTCAATATATTTAAAATATTCTCATTTCAACATGTACTCAATATTGAGAGATATTTTTTCATATTTTCTTCAAAATCCAGTATTTTATACCGACTTTTCAAAGGTTTCTAAACTCTCACATGACAATGCATTCCAATATTCCCACTTTCTCTGCATCTTCTGTCTAAATTTGATCATTTGAGAGGAGGGGAGGCTGAGTCTTCAATACCATTTAAAAGAACCAAGTTGTTTCACAATCTTATAATTATCATCTCCCCCACATTTATTACATACGGTAGTTACCATTCTCCCAATATATGAACTCCACCTCCACCGCAGCACAGTTAGACTTAGGTAAAAGCTTCAGTAGTTGGGACAGCAGTTTATCTTTCTGCTCCTAATGCTGTCTTAGCCAGGTTACTTGAAAATAGAGCCTGAGCTCGTACAACTCAATAGCAAAAACTAACCAAAGAACCCCCAAACAACTCAATTAAAAACTGGACAAAGGACCCGAATAGACATTTTTCCAAAGAAGACATACAAATAGCCAACATCTATGTGAAAAGGTGCTCAACATCACTAATTATCAGAGAAATGCAAAGTAAAACCACGATGAGATACTACTTCATACCTGTTAGAATGGCTGTTATCACAAAGATAACAAGTGTTGGGGAGGATGTTGAGAAAAGAAAACACTCGTACACTGTTGGTAGGAATGTAAATTGCTGCAGCCCCCATGGACAACAGTATGGAAGTTCCTGAAAATACTAAAAAGAGAAATACCATATGGTCCAGCAATCTCTTTTGTGGGTATATCAAAGGAAATGAAATCAGTACATCAAAGACATATCTGCGCTCCCATGTTCATTGCAGCATTATTCACAAAAGCCAGAATACCAACATAACCTGTGTCTGTCGACAGATGAATGGATAAAAAAATTGTGGTGTATATATACAATGGATTATAATTCAGTCCTAAAAATGGAGATCCTCTCATTTATAACAACATGCATGAACGTAGAGGACATTATGGTTAGTGAAATAAGCCTGACACAGAAAGAAAAAAACCTGTATATTCTCACTTTTATGTGAAATCTAAAATCCTCAAATGCATAGAAGCAGAGAATTGAACGGTGGTTACCAGGGGCGAGGAGGTGAGGGAAAAGGGAGATGTTGGTCAAAGGGTACAAAGTTGAAATCACGTAGGATGAGTAAGTCCAGATAGCTAACGTATAGCTTGATGACAATCGTTAATAATCCTATAGTGAATACCGGAAATTTACTAAGAAAGTAGATTTCATGTGCTCTCACCACAAAAAAAGAAGTTACTATTTGAGGAGAAGGAGATGGATATATTAATATTTGATTGTAGTAATTATTTAACTATGTATATCAAATCATCAGGTAGTACATCTTCAGTATATACATTTTTATTAAAAAATAAACATAAATATATAACAAGAGCCTGAGAACATGAGTAAGTGCTAACACTCTGGTCTGTGACACTCAAGTGTCGTCTGTTCTTCAGCGGGATCTGCATTGCCTTAGAACTTGTTAAAACTGCAAGGTCTTGGGTCCCACCCAAAATATACCGAGCCAGAATGTCTAGGGGAAGATACGGGTGTGTAAAAAGCTTCTCGGATCATTCTCAGTTTCACTAAAGTTTGAGGGATGCTGCTATATAGGAGGTTGCGCATTTGGGACAGTGAGAGTGAGTGAAAAGTGAGTCAGGAATGACGGGAAGCAATACAAGTCTTCCCCAAAAGATCAGCCAGCGGCTTAGTCTGCAAGATGTACCTCCAGACAAGCTCTCCAGAAACCCCAGTCCACCGGAAGGAGGAAAGCCTCCTCCTGTCTCCTTTTTCTCATTGGTCAATGTTGACCCCACGGTCATGACCTCTCCTGCACATGAGCCCATTCCCGTGACCACTGAGCAGAGCAGATCCATGCCCTATGCTATGATATTTCATCAGAGGGAGGAAGTGGTAGGAGGGGCAAAATGTATATTCTGCAATTTTTCAGAGTGTATCCAAGCGTATTTCCCCATTTGTGCATCTTATTTTATTTCATTTTTGAAGGACTTAAGAACTTTATAAAATGCAATAGAAAGGCATTATTTGGGAAATGATGAGCTTGAATCTCTCCTTGCTTGAAAGAGAGTGTCAGTAATTGGCTCCTGTTACTTCTCCCTTGCACACGTACAGACTCCAGTGACTCCTGAAAGGGGAAGTCCAGCTCTGGCCTCCCACCTGTGTATTTTTATGTGGAGTCAGAAGAGAAATGACTGCCTCTTAAGTTTCAGCTTTCATCGTTAAAAGTTTTCTACACTGCCTTCAAAACGCCTGCAGGAGCTTGTGGAGAAGGGGGTCAGCAAGTCTATTCCAAGCTTTCCATATTTTTGTTGGAGATGTGAAAAGCAGAAGAGCCGAGATGGCAGCACAGCCCCTCATCTCCTCTGTCATGAATTCTTCTTTCAAAGGAGCTCTTACTTGCCTCTTCCCCTGCTTGGCAACAGCCACCTGCCAAACAGAAATCCTGATCATCTCCCACCTGGCTTCAGGCAAATATCTCTCCATTTCTAATTCCAGCTTTTCTCTCCCATTTTCCTGCTGAGAACAATTTTTGAAGAATTTCTATTTCCTACATTTAAAAAAATCCAGATTCCTTAGCTTAGTTTCAAAACTTGCCAATACTTGTCCCCATCTTACCTCCTACTATCCATTTTATACATCTTCTACTCTAGTCAATAAGCCAGCTGACTCTTCACTGTTTTCTCTAAAACACAGGTTACTAGGACATTCATGCATGATTCTAGAGGTCAAAGTATGCTATCTGGATTTGCTGCAGTATTTTAGTTAAGAAACTAGACTTTTAAAGGTGTTAGGACTAAAAGGTAAAATCTAGAGAGAACTAGACTACTGAGGGAAAAATTCAGTGCCTAAGTAGCTAGAGCAGAGTTACCAGTTATCTGTGAGTCCTGCGGGGACCGTCAACGTAGGCACTAAGAGTCAATGGTTGTTTGTAAACCTGGGAAGAGCGGCCATCATCCTGGATCTGTTCATTCCCACCGAAAAAGATATTTTCCCTTTGAAAGAGACAAATAAAATACCAACTTGGGCCATCTGGTATGTGGACAGAATCAATTTCAAATACTAATCAAGCTCAATTCAGCCTGGACCATTAACACAGATGGGCTTACTGCCCAAGAGTTATAGTTTCAGGGATCACTGAAAATGGGACTCTTTCAGTATTACAAGTGGACCAAGTTTGGAAAATATACTACGAAGAGTTATTCAGATAAAATGCTTTAATAGTAAGCATATGGTTTAATTTACTATTACTCTTTCATATCTAAATAATTGTATTCAATATTCATTTTGAAATTGGTATGAAGCCATGACAAAGAGGCCTAAATATTTGGCAGCACAAGGCTGCACAATTTATCAATATTTGGTAAAGCAGAAACAGCATTTATAAAGACCAGATGGTCTTTGCATACGAAATTTGAAGTAATGGATATCATTTACACATAAACTGTAGGGTGAAAATGGAGGTATAAAAGATTCTTTAGGATTATAGCAGGAGAGTGATTTTCTCTTCACCCCTCGTTTCTTACCTACAAGGTCAAAAATAATCTTCAGTTGCTTTTATGCAAGAATCCAACAAGACTATATCAGGAATGTTACTACAACAGTATAGACGATGGAGCTACAATGGCTATTAGAGATGACCTGACCTCACAGTTTTACAGATTATGAAATTGAGGTACAGAAAGTTTAAATGATCGAACTGCCCAATTGCAGGTCTGTGGGCTCCAAGTGGGTATGTTCACCCCTTTCACCAACCATGCTACCTCGTGCTTTCTCTTTAGAGAGGATGTTACTAGTTAACACATTGCTAATATTCACAGGAGTGAATTGTGACAATTGATTAGGTTACGAGACCAAAAACATATACACAGAAAAACATGCACACAGTCAGCCGGGTACAGGGTGAAAAAGAACCCAAGAAGAGAGAAGAGAGACCACCATTTTAGTATGTTAGCAAGAGAGCAGCTTGAACAGTGGCGAAGGGGCAGTGCTCTTCCCTTTTGCTTAAGCTAGCCACACTTCTGGTCAAATGCTCTGAAAGTCAGGCAAAGCTCTTTGAAGATCTAATAATTTATTATTGTCAGGACTGAGTTTAATATTGGCAAGGATCTAAGATTTTCACACACAAACATGAATAAATTATGTGTTTTACTTGTTACAATACCAATAATTATAAAAATCTTTATCTGAAATTACAATTCTGTTTAGGATTTGAAACATCAGAGCCAAGTTGTACAACTCTCTGAAGAATAAACTTGGGCATAATTCATCTAGAAAGTATTCACAATCTGATCCCTGATGCGATGAAAAAAATCCAAGCTACAACAAATAAAATAACTTTGCTTTGGGGCTGGCCAGGTGGTGCAGCGGCTAAGTGTGCACCTTCTGCTTCGGTGGCCCAGGGTTCGCCAGTTTGGATCCCGGGTGCGGACATGGCACAGTGTGGCAAGCCATGCTGTGGTAGGTGTCCCACATATAAAGAAGAGGAAGATGGGCAAAGATGTTAGTTAGCTCAGGGCCAGTCTTCCTCAGAAAAAAAAAAAAAGAGAAGGATTGGCAGATGTTATCTCAGGGCTAATCTTCCTCAGAAAAAAAAAAAAAACAACAACTTTGCTTTGAATCACTAGAGAAGGAATTTAAAATTGGCTGACTAGGGGCTGGCCGAGTGGCCAAGTAGTTAAGTTCGTGTGCTCCACTTCAGTGGCCCAGGGATCACCAGTTCAGATCTTGGGCGTGGACCTAGCACCACTCATCAAGCCATGCTGTGGCAGGATCCCACACAGAAGAACTAGAATGACCTACAACGAGGATATACAACTATGTATTGGGGCTTTGGGGAAGAAAAAAAAAAAGGGAGAGGGAGTGGAAGATTGGCAACAGATGTTAGCTCAGGGCCAATCTTCCTCACCAAAAAAGCATACTTCAAAAGTAAATAAATTGACTGAATATGTCCAAAACCATGTTTTGTAAAAGACAAATAAAAACTCTCATTTAAGTAGCTGATAACAATATATTATACAGATGTCTATTGACTTCCAAATCCAAAATCTAATAAAAGTAAACCAAATTTAGTTCTGAAGCTGACGCATTCTATTATAAAGAAAGGAAAATTATAGGTTAGTAATATAAAACAAAAAATTAATCTAAATACAAGGACAATACACTACCCCCTGCTTCAAATAAATACATTATGTATACACATATATATACACTTACACACAAATACATATCTTATGTCTGTTTTCATTAATAAAATGATTATTGAAATATTGGTGATTGCCACACAAAGATATCCAAGGAAAGATGTCTTTATTCTCTTAATTTGTGCCAATTAGAAACAATAAAAATAAAAAATAGACAAGGCACTTCTTTTTTTATGAAACTAAAAGGGAGCATTAACCCTACAGCATAATCTATGAATAATAGCTGCCAATACGGTGCAACTAATTCCAAATTGAGAGAGAATGCCAAGAACACATGCAAATCGCTTAAGAATTCACTCAAAGGGCAGATTTGTCTGAAATTGGAAGGGACAGACCTAGAAGCACTACGTTTAATTACTTTAACCATCATTTGAGCAGAAAAGCATACATAAGAGGTGGGAAACACATACGTCTTGGCTCCCTGACTGTTTGAGTCTGCTCTACTTAGCTGAAAACCTCTGGATATTACTTGGCACCATCACTGGAATTGACTTGAAATCGTGAGCTCTAGGGACGTGGACAGGCCGTGGAAGAATTTCTGAAACATGTTCCCCATGACAGAGTGACTTGCAAAGGAAGGGATGTTGAAGGTATAAGAAAAAAAAAGGAAGAAGAAACAAGAAGACAAGCCAGCATCACAAGAAGAAAGAAGAGTAGAAATCTAGAAGAAAGAATTTTTCAAGGACTCAGCTTAGCAGTAGTCTATTAATGTCTACTGAATAAAAATAAATTCTAAATTATCTCATAAAAATATTGTAAAGGAGACCTCCTGCTCATCTCAACTCAAAAGTGAATGTGAGGGGCCAGAGCCGCGGTTGTTAAGTTTGCACATTCTGCTTTGGCGGCCCAGTCTTCGCTGGTTCAGATCCCAGGTGCAGACCTATGCACCACTTGTCAAGCCATGGTGTGGCAGGCGTCCCATATATAAAGTAGAGGAAGATGGGCACAGATGTTAGCTCTGTGGGCAGGTGGATGGGCCAGTCTTCCTCAGCAAAAAGAGGAGGTTTGGCAGCAGATGTTAGCTCAGGGCTAGTCTTCCTCAAAAAAAAAAAAAGTGAAGGTGAAACAAAAAGCAAAAGAGTGTCGCCTGAGGCAAAAGACAAAGACAGTATATCTTAATTGCCTCCACCGTAGCCAAAGTTTTTTACTTCTCCTGAGTGCTTTACTTCTCCTAAAACTAACTTCCTCTCCCCACAAATGAGTTAAATATAACAAAAAAGAAATGACACGAGGATTGTAGAAAAAACAAAGTAGACACACTCTCATAAATTTGGTTTCCTCGAACGCTGAGACCTGCATGCAGTAGCTTACTGGGGAGTTCTCTGAAGAAATAGCAGAGGGAGCAGCTGAACTGATACAAAATTTCCACAAATGGCCCATTCAAATCTCTAGCCCTAAAGCTGAAACAACCCTTCACAGAAGTCCTGAACTGAGGCCCCGCCGCTGACTTTGTACTCCCATATCAACCAGTCATGTGGTTTATAAGCAGTACCCCAGGCAAGGCAGCTGCCATAAGCTGAGAGTCATTTCCAGAGAAAAATCCAGTTATGAGCTAGCACCTCTAGAAAGAACTCTTATCCCTGAAAGGATTCCAGGCAGTACATCCCAGGATCCATTACATGGTTCAACATCTGTTTCCACAAACGCCAGACCAAGAAATACAGATCATAAATAGAAAACTCAGAGGCACTAAGGAATTTAGTCATTGAGGAAATGTTACCCTAGTAGCCAAGAGAAAGGATAAACTCAAAGAGTTGAACCTGGTATTTGGGACTAATTTTTCCCTAGGAATATGTGTGGATTCCAGAAAGGTAGCTAAGGGCCTCAGAAGCTGAGCATAGGGTTTTTAGCCTTGCAGTCCTGCTGGGAAACAGAACTGACATTGAGAGGCATTAAGTAAGCAGTGTTTGAGAACCCCACCTCCCCTCAGGCTTTGAGTTGGCCTAGAAATAATTACTAATCAGCATTCGTTCATCCCACAAATGAATTGAAGCCAGTTTTAAATCATCTGAATGATAATTAATTAATGTAACCCAGGAATGCTAATACCCTTAGCTGCCTACCAAAAACAAACACAAATCCTCTCTAGAGGAAGATGATATCATATTGGGCAACATATTTCAATTATAATTTTTATATGCAATAATCAGGGCATAAAAATAACCAGATATGTAAGGAAACAATAAAACAATTGAAAACTAAAAAACAGACAATAGAAAAAAGCATAAAAATGACCTGGATAAAAGAGCTATCAGAAGCAGACTTTGTAATAACTACCTTTAATATGGTCAAAGAAATTAAAAATTTGAGAATTTTGGCAACAAACTAGAAATATTTAAAATAGAAAATCTGGAACTGGAAGACATAATAATAGAATGACAAACTCAATAAATGGCTTTAACAACAGGGTTAGATATAGCCAAAAAGAGAATTAGGAAACAAAAGAAAAGTGTAATTCTCTAGAAGGACAGAAGAAAAAGGGAATGGGACAGAAGCAATACATGTAAAAATATTGGGTAAAAAGTTTCTGAAACTAATTAATGATATCAAATCACAGCCTTGAAGTCACCACTAACCCATGCAGGATATACCAAAGGAAACCACATCTAGGCACATTATGGTAAATTGCTGAAAATTAAGGCAAAGACTGAAGCAAAACCATGGTGGGGAAGCTGGGTGCGGGGAGCATATTGTCTTTAAAGGAGCAACAGTTCAACGTATAGATAGAAGCTGGAGGATAATAAAAGTATATATTCAAAGTGCTCATAGCAAACATCAGCCAAATTTGAATTCTATACCTAGCAAAACTATCCTTCAAGAACAAGGGAGAAAGCTATTTCTAAATAAAACTGAGAAAATTTCCCATCAGCAGACCTAGACTAAAAGGGATGGAGCAGATAAATATTAAAATATATAAAAGAAAAGTAATTCTCTGAGAAAGAGAAACCTAATCTAAAGAATGGAAGTCCCCAGAAAGTATACTTGTCCATAAGGTGTTTCCTGATCACTATGACCTAGAAGATGGGTTGGCAAATTGTCCAAAAAATGGCCATAGTAAACATTCCAGCTATCTAGCTAAATGTATCTGCCACAGCACTCCACTCTGCTGTAGCACAAAAGCAGCCACAGACACCACCTAAATGAATAGACATGGCTTGTTCCCATAAAACTTTACTTACAAAAGCAGTTTGTACACTGGGATCAGTCCATGGACCATAGTTCACTGACCTCTGACCTACAAGCATTTGTTGGAAGGGTTGCTTTGTAGACCTAAGGATAGTATTTGAACCCAAGCTAGGGAAAGAATTGGAGTGAGACCCTCACACAAAGCCATGACTTGCAAAAGACTCTACCATTTTTTGTAACAATCAAAAATAAAAGCTGCATTACTATGTGAGAATGATAGATTTTTTTTTTAAGATCTCTCTGGTAACTAGTAAACACAGGCTCGTTCTCACCAACTCAGGTTTGGTGTTTGAATTTACACTGCTGCAATCTCAGCAAGGTCTGCAAGATCTGCATAAACCACCTATCGAGAAATTAACATAAAGCAGTTCTAAGTTAGTATTTCCATGCGATTTCCTGCAGGAAAAAAATTCTCACTGGAAATCCACACTCACATAACAGTCTGTCCATTATTTTTCTCCTGCCAAAGTAAAAAGAATGTTTGGCAAAATAATCATTCATAGAGGGGCCAGCCCAGCAGCACAGCAGTTAAGTTTGCACGCTGCACTGCAGTGGCCTGGGGTTCACCAGTTTGGATCTCAGGTGCGGATCTACACACCGCTTATCAAGCCATGCCGTGGCAGGCGTCCCACATATAAAGTGGAGGAAGATGGGCAAAGGTGTTAGCTCAGGGCCAGTCTTCCTCAAAAAAAAAATCACTAATAGATAATAAATTCAATTGGCAAAAAGTTGTTGGAGAACAGGTTATTCTTGGTCTTTTTAATGTATCATCAAACAGATTACTTATTAGTTGCAGATGGAAAGACATATATTTACAATAAAAAGATGCCAGACACCATCTTAGCTAAGTAATCAAACACCAACAATGAACAACCTGACATATGCGTGTTCCAACATCTTTTTTGCTGTTGTTATTTTTTTATTGTCTATGGCTGTACTGAAAAAAGACGTTAAGATCACCTATGTGGAATTATTGCCAAACATGCAGAACCTGAATCCAGTAATGAGGGAAATATTAGATAAACACATATTGAGGGACATTTTGCAGAACAAGTGACCTGGACTCTGTAAAAACATCAGTGTCTTAGAAATCAATAACGACAACAACAAAAACGTTGGAAAACTCTTCTGGGCTATAGGAGACTCAGTTGACCTAATACTACATGCAGTTTGTTCTCCTTGATTAGATCTTCAGTAGAAAAAATTATAGAAGTACATTAATTGGAAAATTGGGAAAAAATGAAAATGGACCATATGTTAATAGAGGATTGTATCAATTTTCAACTGCCAGAGTGTGATGTAGAATATTCTTTTTGTTAGATTATATGTGCTAAAATATTCAGTGATAAAGTGTCATAATATTTGAAAGTGTCACAACATCTGGAAATAATTTTCATATGCTTCAGTAAATAATAATAATAAATACATATATGTACATATAGAAAGAACAAGAGAAATAGAGATAAGACAAATATGGAAAAATGTTAAGAATGACTGAATCTAGGTGAAGAGTATGCAGTTGTCCCTTGTCCTATCCTGGCAAATTCCATATTGCTTAAAAGGTTTTCAAATAAAAAATGAAAGGAAAAAAATCGAATTGGATTTTAGAAAGGGACAAGCAACTTAAATAATAAATGGTTTTAAAAAAATTGCTTATTTTGTAGTATACAAATAATAACATTTTATGAAGATTTAGAAAAAATCCAGCAGCAAAAGTTTAAAAATGAGAATGACCTATATTTCCAGCGCTAGAGACAGCTGCTACTAACATTTTTTATCTGCTTTATAAAAGTATCATTAACATAATACAACTGCATTCCTTTAAATGTAAAATTTGACAAGTTTTGACCTACATATACAGCTGTGAAATGATTACGACAATCAAGGTAAGGAACATAACAATCAGTTGCAGAAGTTTCTTCAAGGCCCTTTGTCATCTCTCCTTCCATCCCTTCTCTGCCACTCCTCATCTCCAGGCAAACAGTGATCTCTTTCGGTCAGTAAAGGTTAGGTTGCATATTCTGATATATATATTTTTTTTGTCTCAATTCTTCTTTTCATCATAATTATTTTGAGGTACATCGACATGATTTTTGTATCAGTAGTTTGTTTGTCTTGGCATTGATGGTATTCCACTTTATGGATATACTGCAATTTGTTTATCCTTTCACTTGTTGAAATTTGGATTGCTTCCCAGTTTCGAGCTATCACAAATAAAGATGTATGAACATACAGGTACATTTCCATGGATGTATGCTTTCATTTCTCCCAGGTAAATACCTATGTGTGGAATGGATGCATCATGTGTTCAATATATATTTAACTTTTTAGGAAATTGACAGTTTTCCAAGGTGGCTACACCATTTTGCATTTCCAAGCAGTGTGAGAGAGTTTTAGCAGCTCCACGTTCTTGCCAACACTTCAAGCAGTCATACATTCAATTTTTGATATTCAAAAAGTATGTAGTGGTATTTCATTGTAGTTTTAGTTTGCATTTCCTAATGACTAATGATATTGAGCATCTTTCATTTGCATGTTGTCATGCATGTATCTTCTTTGTTGAAGTATCTCCTTCAATCTTTTGACCATTTTCTATCAGGTTGTTTTTCTTACTATTGAGTAGTGAGAATATATATATACACTTGATCCTCATTATTACAGATTCTATGTTTGTGAGTTTACCTACTCGCTATAGTTGATTTGTAACCCCCAAATCAACGCTCACTGCACTTTCACAGTCAGTTGTGGACATGTGCAGAGGGGTGAAAAATTCGAGTTCACTAATGCGCATGTTCCAGCTGAAGCTGAACAAGGCAACACTCAGCCTTCTTGTTTCAGCTCTCATGTTGTAAACCAGTGTCCTTGTCATGGTCTGCTGAGTGTCATGTTTTTCACAATTTGGGGCTTGTCCTTGGTAATTTTGCTATTTAAGATGATCCCCAAACATAGTGTTCAAGTGCTGTCTAGCATTCCTAAGTGTGAGAAGACTGATGTGCCTTAGGTGTGTTAGATAAGCTCCATTTAGCCATGAGTTGTAGTGCTGTTGGTCATGAGTTCAATGTTAATGAATAAACAATATATATTAAATAAGGTATTTTTAAAAGAAACACACTTAAAACAAGGTTTGAATTTATTACTTGGTGCAAATATTATGACTAGAGGCTCATGGGAACCTAACCCTGTATTTCTCCTGGGGACAATGGCTCAGAATTCAGTAATTCAGTGTTGACGACAACACAACATCACAGACTACAACTACCACGAAAATCGAGAACATATATATGATAAAGGTACCATTTTATAATATACATAATTTGCACATATTTGCTGTTGTTATCTTTTCATACTCTTAACAGTCTTTCAAAACGCAAAATGTCTAATTTTCATGAATTCTAATTTACATTTTTTTTTTATGCATCATGCTTTTAGTGTCATATCTAAGAAATCTTTGCCTAACCAAAGGTCACTTTCTCCTCTTTTTAGTTCTAGAAGTTTTACAAGTTTTGCTTTTACACTTAGGTCTATAATCCATTTGAAGTTAATTTTTGCATACATTTCAAGGTATTAAGGTTCATTGCAAATGGATATACATTTGCTGAAGCAGCATTTTTTTGAAAAGATTATTCTTTCTCCATAGAATTTCCTTTGCAACTTTGTCACACATCATTTGGCCATATATAAGCAGCTCTGCTTTTGGACTCTCTATTCATTTGCACTAATCTATTTGTCTAACTTGATGCTAATACCACCCTGTCTTGTTGTAACTCAATAAGTCTTGAAGTCAAGTGATATAAACATTCCAACTTCATTCTTACTTTACAAAATTGTTTATGCTATTCTAGATCTTTTTAATTTACATATGCATTTTAGGATCTGCTTGTCAATTTCAAGGGGGAAAAAATGCCAGCTGGGATTCTGATTGGGATTGAGTTGAATCTATAGATCAATTTGGGTAGAATTGACATGTTAACTATATTGTGTCATCCTATCCATTAACATACATAGTACATCTCTACATTTATTTATCTCATCTTTCATTTATCTCAGCAATATTTTTTAGTTTTCAGTACAAAATTCTCATGTGTCTTTTGTCACATGTATCCCTGAAAATTCCTCATTTAAAATGCCATTTCAAATGATGCTGCATTTTTTTAATATTTTAATATACAATTATTTATTGCTTACATATTGATCTCATATCTTGAAAGTGTGCTAAAATCACTTTTCAATTTTCAGTATAAGTTAGTGTCAAAGGAGGAACTCTAAACAATAATAATATGCAAAAATGCAGTGTGATTACAATGTGTGCATTGTAGCAACATGAATGCAGTGTCTTAACAATACATGCATTGTCAGAGAATGAGAAAAGACAGTGAGTTTCCAAAACCATTTGTTAACAAAATATAAACAAAAACCTGCTTTTATATGATTGCTGAATAAGTGATGGAGTGAATCATGTGAAGATTGAGTGCAACAGCTTTGTTTCCAATTGTGACAGTTCGTTAATAGTTATTACGTAACTTAGCCCGGTAAATTTGTATATCAATTAAATATTATTAAGGCCTCATATCCCAATCAAAATCAGTAAGAGAGGAGATCACCTAAATAATATCCACCCTTGAAAGTGGATTTACTTATATGATGACCTGCTCTTGTCAATTAAAGTCCAACTCTTGCAAACTTAGTATGAGAGGAACCTCAGACAGGAGATAGTAAAATTCTCAGAAAGTTTTAAGTAGTGCTACCAAGAGACATAAAAGCAGGCACAAAGGGAGGTTGGAGGGGGACAGAAAGACAGAGAGACAGAAAGAGACAGAGTTCTACACTGACTAGCTGATTTAGGGGGGCTGGGGGCAAGAGCAAGATCAAAGGTCCCAGTATATTTAGCCTGAGGTACCAATGGTCCCTGAGTACCATATATTTTCCCTGATCATCTCTTATCACATTGTTTCACAAGATCATCATCCATAAGAAGGGAAGACTCTGTTTTCCAATTGTCTCAGTGAGAGGAGAACACATACAGATCTTTCTCGACTTAGGTCCCAATAAACCCATCATAAATTGAAAACATATTAAGTCAAACATGCATTTAATACACCTAAACTACCAAACATCATAGCTTAGCCTACCCTACCTTAAACGTGCTCAAAACATTTACATTCACCTGCAACCAGGCAAAATCATCTAACACAAAGCCTATTTTATATTAAAGTGTTGAATATCTCATGTAATTTTTTGAATGCTGTACTGAAAGTGAAAAACAATAGTCGTCTGGCTACAGAATGGTTGTGAGTGTATCGGCTGTTTACCCTCGTGATCATGGGGCTGACTGGGAGCTGAGCTCATTGCTGCCCACCATCTCACGAGAGGATCAAAGGAGATCTTGCTAAAGTAACTAAATCCTATGGACTTTGCTCAGTCTTATGTCTCAGAAACACTCACCATTGGTTTTCCTCTCCCTTCTGCTTACAGTGCTCTGTCCTATTTCTTCTGTAATACCAGTTCTCCTGATTTTCTTCCTATCTTTCTGGATCCTCCTTCTTCCTATTCTCTTCAGGCTCATCTTTCTTTACCAAGCCAATAAATATGGGAGCTTATCAAGTCTCAGTCTTAGGCCATCAGTTCAAGCCGCAGTCTTTCCCCCAGCAGCTACCCTCCTGATTTCACCTATCCTGTATACACTGATAACTCCCAAATGTATACCTCTAATACAGACTTGTTCTCTAAGTTCTATAGATCTATATCCAGTTGCCAATTCAACACCTCCACTCTGGTAAGACACTTAACTAAACATGTGCAAAACCAAAGACATAAAATTTTTACCCCCCAAATATAATCCATTTTTACAGTTTTCTATTTCAGTAAATTTCTACAACCACTATTCTTCAGGAAAAAATCTAGCATCATCTATGACATCTCAGTCTGTCTCACTCCCCATAGAAGTCTTGTCATTTTTACCACCAAATTACTTCTAATCTGTACTCATGTATTTCCATGGCTCTTACCCTAATTGAAGCTATGACATCTCTTACCTGGAAAACCACAGCAATCTCTTAACTCATCTCCCCACATCCACTTTTGTCTCCTTGCAATTTGTTTCTCATGTTGCCCCCAAGTGATCTTTTCAAAATGAAAACTTGAGCATGTTTCTCATTATTAAGATTTGTTTTCAAAGACTTCTTCTTACTCAGAATAAAAATCAAAGTACATAACATTCCTCCTACCTACCTCTCTAACCTCAGGTTGTGCTAATAAGCCCCACGTGGTTTATGTTTCAAAAACTTGAACTGTCCACTTTTCAAGTGCACCATTATCCCTCAGGAGCACAGTTTCCTTTTCTAGGACTGTGTGGTTTCATAGACAACTTTAACTCATCCTTCTTGTCTTATTTCACTTGTCCCTTCTCAGAAAAGTCTTCTCTAAGACTAGAACCCTATATTAGGTATAATATATGGGAAGTATTCAATAAATATTTGTTGAGTGAGTATATAAATAATGCATAGTCTCATACCAAATGACAGGAGCATAAGATTGCCTGCCAAACCTGAAGCTAGAAATGAAATAAAAAGTGAAATGGCATTTCCTGAAGACCTTTTGAGGCAAGGATCCCACCATTAATGCAAGGTGGCCCAATAAAAAATCAAGCTCTGGGGATGGCCATGTGGTGTAGTAGTTAAATTCACATGCTCTGCTTTGGTGGCCCCAAAGTATTCATGGATTCGGACCCTGGGTGAGGACCTACACAGCATTCATCAAGACATGCTGTGGTGATGTCCCACATGGAAAATAGAGGAAGATTGGCACAGATGTCAGCCCAGTGACAATCTTCCTCAAGCAAAAAGAGGAGGATTGGCAACATATGTTAGCTCAGGGCCAATCTTCCTTGCAAAAAAAATGAAGCTCTGGCCAATTACATACTGCTCTCTCAGAGAGGATTAAGTAAGCACTTGGAGATAGATGCTAAATGTTTGCAGTTTCCTTCTCTTTCACAGTGAGGTAAATTTTTGAGTGCAACACACATTCTTTCTTTTAATAATAATTAGTATGATGATAATCCTCATCTGTCAGGATGCTCTTAGCTGAAAGCAACCCAAAAAACCTGACTAAAATAGTTAAACTGGAGGAAGAATTGTTTCACAAAGCAAAAACCCTAGAATTAGGGAAGTTTCGCGTTAATGTCATGGTTTTGAGATGTCATCAAGCCCTGGAATTTTTCCATCTTTCATCCTGTCTTCTTCAGGGAGTTAGCTTTTTGTCTCATGACATCACCCATCAGGAAAACCAAGACATATATTTATATAATAACATTTAAAAGTTGAAAAAGAAAAACTCTTGCCTTTTGTCCTTATTTGGGAGCAAGAAAAAGCTTTTTAATTCTCTCCACCATTCAGCAGATATTCTCCTTAGGCTCATTGAGCAGAATCATGTCATAAGTCCATTGCTGAACTGATCTCTGGAGAGAGAACAGAATCATTACAATCAGGCGAGACTAATAACGCTTGACTCATAGGGCTAGACAAAGTCTTGAAGCACGGGGCCTACTGTCAACTGAATAAAATGAACATTCTCTTATCCAGGAACGGGGGATTGACAGCAAACATTGTCTGCCACCCTGCCATTTAGTGAGGAACACTATGAACCCATCATTCCACTGTATTTAATGTGCATCTTTTATAATCCTAACAATAGCCCAACAAGTTTGGTGTGATTTCTCCGATTTTACAGATGAAGATATTAAGACTTGACAGTTGAGCACCGGGACACAAGGTCATGTAATTAATGACATGCTCAAGGTTTAAATGCAGCCCTGACTGACCCAAAAATGTGTTGTAAGGAAGAGCAATGATGCAATGGTGATAACTACTCACACATGTGCTGAGAGCATATTATCTACACATTGAGACTCCAATAATAAAATTCTGATAATTCTTGTTCACTAAAATATTCAATTTCAAATACTGCATGTTCATTTTTCAATAATCACTATCTCCTAAAGTTTCTAACAAAAATAGGTGCTCATAAATGGATGCTAAGTTTTTTTATTAGCCATATAACACTAGGTTGCTTATTTTAAGGCTGAGGCAAATTACTTAACCTCTCTGTGTCTTAGTTTGCTTATCTATAAAATGGTTTAATAATAATAATAGCTCCCAGTTCATAGGTTTATTACAAAAAACAAATGAGCCTGGCACAGAGTCAGAGTTCAATGCATGTTAGCTAATATCATGCTGAGTTCAAAACTGATGCCTGCTCAGTATTCAACAATGTTAGGCAGTAGAAAAAAAAACAATGAAAACAAAAGACAAACAGAATTGACTCTTTTTCAACTTTGCTTGATGGCTTTTCAAATGTGTCCTTTGAGATTTGTAACCAGTTTTTATTCATAAAAAGAGCCTTTTATAGGATTACTATAATAGTGCCATATAAATGGCCCACAATTTTTTTCCAGCTTTATTGAGACATTATGATATATAATATGTGTAAGTTTAAGATGTACAACGTGATGCTTTGGTACATGTACATATATATTGTAAAATGATTACCACAATAAGATTAGTTAACACCTCCATTTTCTCACATAATTATCACTTTTTGTGTGTGTGGTGATAACATTTAAGATCTACTCTCTTAACAACTTTCAAGTATATAATACAGTACTGTTAATTACAGTCAACATGCTGTAATTAGATGCCCAGAACTTATTCCTCTTATAGCTGGAAGTTTGGATCCTTCAACCAACAGCTCCTGCCAACCACAATTCTACTCTCTATTTTTTAGTTCAGGACTTGTAGATTTCGCATCTAAGTGAGATCATACAGTATTTGTCTTTCTCTATCTGGCTTATTCTGCTTCACATAATGCCCTCAGGGTCCATCCATTTTGTTGCAAAAGGCAGGATTTCCTTCTTTCTCAAGGCTGAATAGTGTTCCTTTGCATATATATATACATGTATATATACATACACCACATTTTCTTTATCCATTCATCCGTTGATGGACTATTTTGGCCATTGTGAATAATGCTGCAATGAACGTGGGGGTACAGATATCTCTTTGAAATAGTGTTTTCATTTCCTTCAGACATATACCTAGAAGTGGGATCAATGGATCACATGACAGGAGTCAGCTTGGGGCTGGGGTGCCAGCTCTGGGGTCTGTGGTGCAGTCGGAGGCTCATTTCTCTCTCCTCCCACAGGATGGTGTCTCTCTCCCCACTGAGCTGCCCAGGCGTGGGCAAGGGGTGATGGGACTAGTGGGAATCTATCTTTCCTGCCCTCCTCAATGTGTCTTCTCTTGTTTCTGTGCTTCACTCAGGTGCTGCAATCCCTCACCTGAACTCCTTGGCTCCTGTGAAGGTATTTTCATGGGCTGATAGTTATTCAGATTGATGTTTCTCAGGGGGAACCAGCAATAGAAATCTCTATGCCTTTATTTTTCACCCACACATTTAAATAGTCCTCATTCTAGAAGCTGAGAAGTAAGCAGCTAGGATGCAAACTACTTCCCACTGTCTAACCAGATTGTCTTTATTCTAAACCCTAGCACTTCCGTCTCCTGGAAATGTAAATGGTTCACAAAGATCCACTAAATTTCTTTCAGTGTGTTTGCATTTTTTTATAAGACAGCATTAGTCATTCAGCTTTCTTTGCTTATTTCCTTGTTTTCCTACTGACTCAATACCCAAACCACCGAATCTCATTTCTCCCACTTTCTGTCTGCCTGTTCCCATTGTTCCTCCTATTCCGTTAATACATTCCAGATGCACATTTTCTGTGTTCTCAGAATATGCAGTAACAGCTTGAATTCCAACCACCAAGACAATAGCAAACCTTAGAAAACGGACAAAGAGAAAATCCCCACAGTTTTATCTTGTTTACCGAGTTCATGATTTGAATTGAGTCTGCAGGGGATTATCTCTATAAATCTATTGTATATGATATTGTGTTTCAAGGTCACTAAACACTATGATTGACTGTAGATAAACTGAACCAGACATGATCTTTGTTTTCTTTTTGCCTGTTCAATCTGTTTTCTTTGTCTACATTCTTTTTTTCAGTACCACCACCCTCACTTCTGTATCTCACGGTGTCAAAGAGCTCTCACCACAGCGTATCACCAAGCCTTTACCTGGGAATTGTGTGTATCCATCTCCAGCCAGTGGCAGGGCTGGGAATACCATTTGGCAATGTGCGTGTAACTTACCAAAAATTACTGATTGTGCCTCATTTAATCACTACTATCTGAATGAGACAAGTTAGGTAAACTAGACCAATTAAATCAAACTTATCTGCAGGTTATCATGTTATCTTTACAGATTATATTTTAATTTTAAGAGTAGGCCCTTAGAAAATAACCCAGTGATGTATCTGGAAATTTAAAGTGCCCTGGTGTGGTCACTAAGGATTTTATCAGAGGGAAACACAGGATTGTCTTTGGTACCGGGATCTGGAAGCAGGGCCTACAAATTTGCCTTATTCTTATTGATTCTAAAATTGTATAACTACCCCAATGCTGTAGATGTGAGTGGGGAACCTGGTAGTGAAATTTGCACAAATCACATTATGTGATAGTAAGATGATGTGGATAAGAAACATAATAAAACACAAACCCAATAAGGTATATCTGGGAAGTAGCTTCACACTTCTGGAAATGAGAAGTGTTTGGATCTGCTAAGTGTGCTATTATTTTTAGAGAAATGAATAATTTAAAGCTATGTTAATGGAGGTAAATTGATCTCCAATATGGATGCATTGGCAAGGACGTTAGTTACACTTTACACTTTGGGGGTAGTGATTATAAGGGGACACAATAGAAGTTTCTAGGGTCCTGATAATATTCTGTGATGTTTCATTGAGCTGTACTTTATAATTTGTGCATGTATGTACGTGTGTGTATATATACATATATTCATTCAATTTCAAAAGCTTTTTTGTAATGTGAGAAGAATTTTGAAGTGAGATCTTGCTTTTTAACCCAGTTTGGCTCTTTTCCATGCAGTTTTGGCAAATGCATTCTAACTCTTCATTTCTTTTAGTCTCTGTTTTCAATCTATGAGGTTTTTTTAGTTTATCCAATTCTGAGTGGGCAATAACCAGGTTTAGCAGGTTTACTGAATTGAAAAATCAATACAATAGGCAGTAGTAAATCTGCTCAGACAGGATAAGTTCATAAACCATCACAGCCTCTCTGCCCCATGAGGCAGTCCCAACGTGGATGAGTGATAAGAACCACTTATATCTGGATGTAGTAAAAACGTTTTACTGGCCCTAAATGGCTCAAGGTCCTTCTACTTTTTCTAATATAAGTGAGAGTAAAAGCCCAAGAGTCAGACAAATTCATAGGAATTGAGAATTTCAACACATTTTAGAAATCATTAATTTTAGCCCTTTCATTTCATAAGTAAACAGTAACCAAGAAATTAAGTGATTTGTTTAGTTCTGCAAAATAATGAATGACAGAAAGGGAATAAGATCTCAAGTCTTTCAATTCCCAGGCCAGCACGTTTTACTTTTCCAGATTTTGTCTCCACAAAAACCTCTTTTCCAAAAAAAAAAAAAATATATATATATATATATATATATACATACATTTATTATATGTGTATGTACGTATTTCTTGGCCTGTAGCTACATTTTTCATGCATTCACAACAGATTCCTCTTCAATAATAAAAAGCTTGACTTGCCTTGGAATTATCTTATAATTGTCCTTCAAATAACTCTTCTAAAATTGCTTTAGAGCCATTTCTGTTACTAGAATGTGCATACTTCTGACTGTTAAATAGTTGTTTTATTTATTTATTTGACATTATTGAGAACCTACTCTCTGCTTACAGACTACAATTGATGCCTGGTATTCAGAAATAAAGAAAGAAGCAGTATTTGCCCTCGGAGTACTGTAGGTCAAGTGAGGGAAACAGATAGATACTAAAATAACCATAAATGTAAATACATACAATAAAGAGTCTAACTCCATTTTTGATGTTTGCTGACAGCTTTCAAGACCCATCACTTCCTATTCCCTTTGTGCCCCTCATTTGGGCAAGTAGATAAGAAAGCCCAGGGTTTCCTCTTTACTTTGATGCCAGTGGGAAGTTCATATATATATGACTCTATAGAGGCTTCTATATAAGATGCATATATATGTATACAATGTCAACAATAAAAGTGGGTTTTATTTTTAGCAACCTCTCAGTTATTCCAGAATATTTACTGAATACCTTCTATGTGCTGGAGGCAGTAATAGATACTGGCAATTAAACAGTAAACAAGACAGATGTGGCCTCTACCCTTATATCCATTCCCACACACATCCCCAAATTTCTGCTCATGTAAATGAGAAATCTCAAGGAGTTCTTTGGAGTGCTGGGCACTTCCTCAGGGGTCACACTCTCTACCTTACCTTTAAGAGCCTGTTGAGACTTGAGTCTATTTCTAAGTCTAGAAGCTGAGAGGGATGGTGGGGGTGGATTCTGAGGAGAATCATCATGAACTTACACGGCAACTGCTTCAGGGGAGGCCATTACTGTTTCCTCGGACAATGCAGAATTAATTTGCCCAGACAGAAATGGAAAGGGGGATAGGGAGACCTCTTCCCATGACAAAAAAGACTCGTCATAATTTAGGGCTCTATATTACCAGTTTCATCAGTCTTCCCACACATCCCCAACACAACATAAAGAATACCATGTTTTCCCAATCAATGCCCTCCCTTTTACAGTAGACATTCTATGAGGCTGGGATATCAACTTGCATTGTGATTCCGCCAATCACAAGATGAGATCCTGCATTTAATTTTCAGCAATTTCAGCCCAGTGGTTAAAGGAGATCCCAGTGGTTAAAGGGTCTCCTTCAGAGCACACATAGAAGCTCTCAGGTCATTTCTGTGGCTTGAGCTGGGAATTCGAATGCTTGAACTCATCCTTTTATTTGCCAGTTTGTCCAGAGGCATTAGGAGCAACCAACCCACATCATTGTATTTCTCAGTTTTGCAAAAATGTTTGAAAGTATCATGGACAGAGTTATAAGGTGCTCCTTGTTTCTTATAAGTGGTTGATTAGGAGTATCCAGTACAAATATTTTGCATATCTCTATAAAGAGATCAAGTCATAGACTACGAGTGCTTTCTTGACTACTGGAGGCAGAGTCATTAGCCTCTTTAACTCCAATCAGATTAGAAAGGCAATTCCAGAAACTCCAGATTCAATTTAGAAAACTCATCCTTAAAATTCTGCTCCTCTCAAACCAGGCTTAGTACCAAAACCAGTATTGGTCAAGGCTCTCCAGAGGAACAGAACTAATAATATATTGGTTGATATCTCTATAGAGAAAGAGAAAGAGATTTATTTTGAGGGGTTGGCTCACATGATCATGGAGGCTCCAAGGTCTCAGGATCTGCAGTCTGTAAGCTGAAAGCCCAGGAAGGCCAAGGATGGAGTTCCAGTCCAAACTTGAAGGCCTGAGAACCAGGGACACAGGTGTCTGAGGAGAGGAAAAGATGGATGTCCCAGCTCAAGCAGAGAGCACATTTGCACTTCCTCTGCCTTTTTGTTCTCATCTGGCCCTCAATAGATTGGATGCTGCCTTCCTCCTTTGATAAGGTCTATCTTCTTTACTTCATCTACTGATTTAAATAGTAACCTCTACTGAAAATACCGTCATAGACACACCCAGAAATAATGTTTTAGCAGCTACCTGGACATCCCTTAGACCAGTCAAGTTAACTATCACCTGTAAATACTTAAAAAATTATAAAAATTATGACAAACAGACCTCCCTATCCAACGGAAGTTAGCAGTTAAGTAACATATGTTGAAAGTCATCTAGGTTTCTGAGAACCTTAACAAGAAGTCAGAGTTGTCAAGAAAACAATAGTCAAATTCAATATTGTTCTTCCTTTAAAAAAAAAGTATTAGTATCCCAATATTCATTTTGAAACAATATTGTAATTAACTATAACCAGATTAATTGTCCAAACACTTCTAAAGTAGCTTGGCCAGTTTCCCATAAAATGGCACTTATAAGAAATTCATAATTATAGTTACTACTTATCACTTTTTTATAGACTACAAGTTATCTGCATACTAAAATTTGAAATGCAATTTTTAAAATTTTTCAGTGTGTATGTCTCCCTAATTCTTTCCATTGTTTTCTTCTTTTTAATCCTAGAAATGCATTTTAATATATTTGTAAAATCTATACATTTTAAATATTCCTCTTGGAAAAACTTGTAGGTAAATATTGAATACAATGTACCTATGCACTGCAACATATTTGAGGAAAAGTGATATCTGCAAAATCACACTGTTATTGAATATTTTACTCTTTGTGGATGTATTACTTTCCTCTGTGTCTTTAAAAGACTCATTTACAAGGGAGACAATGAAATTTTGGAAACCTTTTTCACAAGGTCAGCAAGAAGTATTTAAATTTTGATAAAGCTATCGACAAGCAAAGGGCATAATAATAAGCTTGATAAAAATGTTAAACTTTGTTTTCTTTTGAATCAACCAAGATTTATGCAATTGTTTGTTGTAGCTTTTTACTTTGCTGGCCAGTGAATTTGGCAGAGAAACAACAAAGAAGAGATTTTATTCATCTATTTATCAAGACAGTAATGAGTTCCCTTATTGCTTCAGGATGTAAAACATGTGTCCTGTGAAGGATTCATTGACAAATGCACTTACGCGCTCTATTGACAAACTTTTAAACATAAATTCAGAATTGATCTCTAAGATTTTTATTTTGATTTCACAAAGAAAAATAAGCTAACCTAGGTTAAAATTTAAATTTGTTTTCAGTGCTCTTAAGGTAAGTGCACATATCCATCTAAATAATATTGTGGCTGCCCATTCAAATAGATAGGAATAAAATATGTCATATTCAAGTATTCACAATTAAATTAAATATATGTTTATTTAGATAACCATATTGTGAAACAGCACAATAAACAAAAGATAGATAAAAGAGGGTGAAAATTATTTGTCTACAATAACACTATGAGTCTTATTTTTTAATAGTTTCATATTGACCAGGAAAGGGTTTTAGTGCTCCTTAAAAAGCAAGCCAATATAGGGGGCCAGCCTGGTGGCATAGCGATTAAGTTCACGCACTCCACTTTGGTGGCCGGGGGTTCACCAATTCAAATTCTTGCTGTGGACCTATGCACTGCTCATCAAGCCATGCTGTGGCAGGTGTCCACAGATGTTAGCTCAAGACCAATCTTCCTCAGCAAAAAGAGGAAGATGGGTGGCAGACATTAGCTCAGAGCTAATCTTCCTCAAAAAAGAAGAGCAAGCCAATATAAGAAAACAATTTTAATATAAAACCCTAGTATGATAATATAAATAATATAAACGAAATACAATATAAACCTCACATAAATTTAACATGGTACAAATGTAATCATATAGATGTGCTTGATACCAAAAGAAATTAAACATAACTGGAAATTGAATAAATACGAATTTGAATCTGTCAGGGCATGTTGCTCAACATTTCCTGAAGAGGATGCTAAACTTGTGTTAACTTCATTTTCATCATCCATACAGTGGTTATAACCTTTCCAACCTGCAAAGATTGGTGATTAATATATATGATGTATATCAAACACTTAACTGAGAGTAGTCAACTAATGGGAGTTTATTTTATCATTCCATTAATGAGGACAGAGCATGACTTGAATATTTTAAAATAGAGAGCCCCTTCTCTCATGTATTCACATCATTTATTCCTTTTATAATCCACTTGTATGTTTATTAATTAATAGGTATTTATAAAGTGCCTATTGTGTGTCAAGTCGTATGAAAGACCCTGTGGAACACTGCAGTATATAAATACATTCAATATAAAATTTGTTGACACATCCTAAACATGGCCTAAAATCACATTGTGGTACCTCTCTAGAACCAGAACAAAAGGGGAGAGAAAATAAAACTTTTCAGAAGAGTATAAGATTTTGATCAATGATATTTATATAATATGTTTTTTAAAAAATTTGTCTCCAAAAGATATCAAATCTCTTTAAAATACAATTAAAAAGTATAAATAATTTTTAATGGTATAGAAAATGCATACTATCAGCTGAACTATTAGAGAAACTATGGAGGCAACATAACCTCATATATTTTAATATATTTCTACACAAAATTTAGTATTTAGGCACAAGTTATAGAAACCTCAACTCAAACTAACTTAAATGAAAAGGAAATATGGCAGGCTTCTGATTTGGTTGGCCTATTGGGTTAACAATGTGAACCAAGAATGTAGTTATTTTTACTTTTGCACCCTGGCATTCAGCCAGTTATTGTCTGTTGACGGTCAGCTCCATTCCCACCTCTGTACTCTCCTCTGGGTCTAGAAGCCTCAAACTAAATTTCCAAGGTACCCATATCAACAGAGCTCCTGGTGGGAGATTGTAAGATGGGAAGTGAAAGAAACTATTTTGTTTTTCCTGGTGATGCTTTTTGCTGCAGCAACATCAGTGAGCGGCACTGGAAGACAGCAGATCAATGCAGAAAATTCCAGGCTTTATGCAGCACGGTCAGTAGTACAGGCTCTCCTGTTCCTGCTCTGTGGCACCAGCACTGCCTTCACCAAAGGGAAGATGAGTGCAGGGTCAAGGACTTCAGCCCAACAGTAGCATTCTGATATATGTTCACATTGTCTTCTTCCCTTTGCTCCCCAGAATAATACTGTCTCTAAAGATAGACTTTTTTTCTCGCTTACTGAAGTGTTAGATGTAGACAGTTCCAGACTAGCACACTGGCTCTGTTGTTGTACAAGACAGAATCTAGTTCAGTTTTTTCACTCCACTATGCCAAGCATGTGGCTCGAATCATCATAATCCAAGATGATGCTCCAGCCTTCATATCCATATTACACCAAGAGAGAGGAAGTGGAAAGGAAGGAGTGTGGTGCTCACTTTAAGGACATGTCTCAGAACTTACACAAATCCCTTCTGCTTTTGCACGGTTAGCAATAACATAGGCACATGGTCGCATGTGACTAAGAAGATTGGCAATGGAAAATATCTTTATTCTGAGTATTTTGTGTCCGGGTAAACATTAGGAATTTATTTAAGGTATAAAACATAAGGAATTTATTAAGGTATAAAAAGAGAATAGATATGGTGGAAAAACTACTAATCTCAGTCAGTCTGCCCCTTTAGCTATTCAAATATCAATACATAGCCTTCTTCCTACAAAAAAAAAGAAAAGAACATTTGCATTCTCTTCCTGAGACAAGCACCAAGCGCCATCGTGTCAGTGCATCCAGGAAGAAATCCAGCATCCCTTTGTGATTCAGTCCTCTCCACAAGGTGCAAGTGTAGCTCCTCATGGCCAGTAATCTATAAACTAAAGTTATCAGCTTCCAAAACAGCAGTATACAGGAAGAACTCACGTTTAGAAAGTTCCATAGCGATTTTTATGTCCTGCGGGGCAGCAATAGCAGACACGCTCTTCTCCCTAAGTAGAATCCATTTCATTAGCCAAGCTGGCAGCTGCCGGTTCTGTTCTCTACGAAGAACCCTTTGTCCATTATCCTCCATAGTGGTATCTGACATAGACTTTAAAGAGAATGATATCCTCAAGGACTTTTACAGGCCATTTCCTGCTGGTGCAAGTTTAGGGATCAGACATTATTTCAAGTCAGGATTATGGGTTCTTTGCAAAACAAGCCCCTCCAAAACTTGGTAGAGTTGAAGTTTCTTTCCAGTCAGCCCATGTGTGAGTTACCACAGCCAGAGTTGTCATCTAGCAACAGCTCTTCAGCCTCAAGGCTCTGCTATTGCACTTACTGACCTCTGCATTGTGTTCATTCCACTATATCTCAGCTCAACTCTCTGGAGGCCCTCTCAAAGTATGGGTTTGGGTGGAGTTTTAGATGAAGTCTCCCCCGTACTCAACACAGAGCCCAAGATTTCTCTTGCACACAAGTGGGTTATTTGGGAGCCTCTTGGCAGAGAACAGGCATGCGGGATTGAAGATTGAATAGGGAAGGAAGGAAAATGGTTTCAACAGGGGTAAAGCAGGTGACTGGTTTTACGTGTGACTTTCTAAAGAGCCTAATGAAATGATTCTCAAAGCTTTTTGGGCCAAGGAGACATGAAGAAGCACTCAGCCACTGGCTTACATCCCCTGTTGGTTGAGAGTCACTCCAATTTCCCTGAGTCACGAGCACTGAGAGGACTCCCACTGGGGTCCCACAACAAAGGGTTAGAAAAGCCATAGAGCAGGAAAAGAGACATACCCAGTTCATGCTTTAAGGTAGGGTACTGTCGGGCAAAGAGAGTTAAAGCTTGCACGGAATTTTCACTATAGCCATGGCTGGAATCGGAGGTGAAGGTTTTGGAGAGGAGGCTGTGTACAGGACTCGACTGTGCAGATGAGAATGTGTTATCCTTAATTTGATCTTTGCTTCTGGGCTGGCTCCCATTGGCTTGCCTTAACTTTTAAAGGAAGGTGCTTGAAAAAGACTTGAGGCCACGGTGAAGTCTCTTGTAAAGGCTGCTGCTTTGCAGCCATGACATAGAACTGCTTGCATTTCTGGTAGAGAAATGGTTGGATTTTTCTACCCTGTGTGGTCCTAATTTACCATACTCTCAATCAGTTTAGATGACAGGCTGAAGGCACATAGCATACCCTTCATCAAAGCAAGATTTCCTTTCATCTCCATTTGCAGGTTGGCTAGCTCTAGCCTAAGCTCATCTCTCTCCTAAAAAATGTGCTGAAAGCAGCAAGAAGCAGCCATACAACAGCACTCTGAGTGTTTCCTTCCATCTAGGAAATGTGGGTTAGATTGGCCCATTGCTGCCCTTCAAAATATGGGAAGCAAATTTTTGCCAACCATTGGCCACAGCAAAGCAAATATCACCAACTCTCCAGGAGACTGCATGGGTTACATAGGGCAGTGTTTCTGGATAAAAGCAAGAGGTCAAAGTTCTGGAGGAGGAGGAATGTCCAACACAGGAGACTCAGATGAAATGATTAGTGAGGTCAGAGGAAAACTAGGAGGAAGTGGTGGCATCGAAGCCATAGGTAGTAAGTGCTTCAAGAAGGGAGAGATCCACTGTCAAATGCTCAAGGCAGGTTGTAAAATGAGTTCTGAGAACTGACTATTGAGTTTACCAATGAGATGACCAAGAATGACAGTGATGAGAAATGCTTCTTATGAAAGTAGGTCCCCTAGGATCCTTGTTTTTCTGGGAATGTCCATCAGTCTCATGGAAACTTTCTACACAGTCTCCTTAAAAACAGAAAAAAGAGTCCTTGCTTTTTAGCAGAATGGAGATGATTTGGAACAAATAGCACTAACTAACAAGATTAGTGAAAAATAGGTCAATCCTCAAACCTAATGGCATTATCACTCAAAATATAATTTCAAAAGTTCCGTATATTGAAAATGGAACTATTATTTAATGGACTATTTTTTAAAATAAATATTTGCCAATAATGGGAAATAGCATCAACTTCTACTTCTTAAAATTATAAAGTCACTAAATAATCTACTTAAATGTCACAGGAACCTGGTCAATACTCAGAAAATAAGAGTTTAGTAACAAGTAATGTTAACGACTTTATGAAGAAAGTCAATGAGCGATCAGGATCCTAAATTCTGATCTTCTAATATTTCTTTAAGTACCACAAGAGTATTGTGATAGTCACAATCAATTTTTTCACTTCAATTAAAAATAACTATCACCACTCAGTATTTGGAAAGGAAGGGGAAATATGTCACTATAAAAAGTGGTAGATAAGTCTCTTATTGATATTATATACATATATAACTACATATCACATTAATATAATTACATATATAATAAAAAATTATGACAAAGTTTGAATGCGACCATTAAATGGGCATGATTTGGGCAATTAGTAGAGCTGCCCTACTATATGCAAATAACTCTTTTGGATTCGACTCTTTTTTGTAGAGGACAGACCAGTTTTTCCAAGGGGAATTCTTAAACTCATTAGATACATGATATTCATTATAATTAGTTCTATTTAACACCACAAAAAGGACTTGTTCACAGGCTATTTTACTCTCTTCTTCCTCACTAGATGATTAGCTAGGTTCATTTTTAAATGGAAGATATACTCTAGATATTTAAATGTAGGGCATCTCTTCCTTTCACATTTCAAAAAGAAAGGTGTGCTTCAGTTTCCCTATGGAAAGCTCTAGTATCTAGTCCCTCTTTTGAAAGAGGAACTAATCCTGCTTTCTCTGCTCTTCTGTCTTCCTCCCGTCATCAGCATTGACCTTCTTTATCCTTTTTTCAGCTCAAAGGATAATTTGTCACATTCCATTCAAAAATTGTGTATTAGGAAGCAAATGAAAACAGTTCATCTTTAATTATAAAAATATAACAGTTATGGTTAGTTCTTAAATAGTATAAAATTTTGATCCCACCCTACTGCAAAAAGCCTTCTTAAGACTTAGGGTTCAACTAAGGCAATAAACAAAAATGTTTTGGTGACTCATTTGACATCTTTACTAATAAGTTTTTATTCACGATGGTGAATATAAGGCACACAATTGTGCCAGGCAATTAAAATTAATAACATTCAGACATATTTTAAATTGCCTTATTAATATTAGACAGTTAATCTTAAAATTCTCTTTAAGGTAAAATGTACTTTTACTCTTTATAATGAGAAAATCAATAAAATGTATCTAAGAGAAAATGTAATTATAATACCAACTAACGTCAATTGGTTACTTTTTTGAGTATCCAATGCAGTACTTACCTGCATCTTTTTTGTTAACCCTGAATATCAATACTTTTAATATCTCCATTTATAAATAAATAAATTGAAACAGAGAGAGATAAATGACTTGCCTAAGGTAAAAGCTTGTAAGGAACAAGATTAGACTTAACCCAGATCTCACATTCTGGTTCCCATGCTTTAATCATGATGGCATACTACAGAAGATTAGAGATAGAATTTGACTTTCAAGCTTAAAATTCAGTTTCTAGTGAGACTTATTTATCATGTCTTCAGGTCCAAGGAAAAAATCTGGTCTGTACTATCATTAATGATATTACCACTTTAGAGGAATGTTCTCGAGGGAGAGGATACTATTGAAATTTATTTTTAAAGCTTAATTTTTTGATTTGACTCTGTTTCCTAATTTTCACAAGCTAGGTTGGGAGGAAAAACAAAGACTAAACTAACAGTACCAACTATATGTGTGTGTGTGAATTTGTGTGTGTGTATATGTGTGTGTGAATATAAAACTACAACTTGCAAGAAAAGGCAGGGTCCAAATGTGTACTAGTGCAAATAGTAAATACATGGAAAGCCAATGGTTCTCCACTACAATTAACTACCACTTTCCTTCTGTTGTGAATCAAGCTGAGTATATTTAAAATTTACTGTATTTTAACTGACAAAAACACGTGTATTTTAGTGAATTTAGAAATGTAAAGTACGTTCATTTAGAAAACTTACTAAATACTTTTAAATGAAGAAAGTGAAAATGATCTCAATATCCACCATATATGCACAATATATGCTATCTCCATCACATACATATATTTTATATGAATATATATGTAATACAGAAATACATGCACATGTATACATATACTTTGTAAATATAGTTATATATTCAGATATTAGAATTCTATATGTTTAAAATCACATTCACTATAATTTTATCCTACATTTGCTCAATATTAGATATGACTTTTTATTCTTATGTTAAAAATAATTTTTAGAGACCTGGCTTTTAATAACTCCCAGATGTAATCTAAGTAGAAGCCCTCATGAAGATGTGTTTTAAATGTTGAGAAATAAAGTTTTCTAATTACCAGTGGTGTAGATCCTAGGAAATGAAAGTGGTCACTGGCTCTCGATCCACAGAAGCAAATTCCTGAAAGATCTCTGATTCCTTAGGTTGATGGAACAATGGACAATGGTTATCTTTGGGATCAACGACCTGAGTGCTAAGAATTGCAATTCTTAGGGAGTCCAATGAATCTTGGTCAATCAACAGGGATTAGCAACACCCTGGATACTCTGTGTGGTACACAAGGTTCTGGATCAACAGTGGACCAGCATCAGCCAATTGCTGTGCAAGACCAGTGTCCACAGCTACTAAATGTGCTATCAAGAATAAGTGACAGGAAGGAACTAATCAGAGTCCAGACTCATCACACTTAGTTAGAGTTGGACTGTGATCCCCCTTGAATTGCATAAACCCCAAGTTTTAGGATCATTTAAGAGAGGCTTTCCACAAGAAGGAAATACGGTATATATGGCAATTTGGCAAATAGGAGCTTGAGCTCACTTTAATGTGAAAAACAAAAGATTCATTCCAGTATTTCCCCCTCAGGTTGGTGAATAGTTCAGAAAACTCACCATATAATGGTCTCATTGGTAGCATTTTAAAAAACTTTTACTAAATTCTGATACACAAAGTATCTGTCAATCTCTATTTCTTTATTTACAGGTGTTGCTGTGAAGGAAACAAAGTGATCAAATAAAGAATGACTGAAGGGAGGGGTGGAAAGTGACCTGTGTTAGAAATCACAACAGAAAACGCCTCTAGGATGAGGTGGCATTAAAGCTGAAACAAGAGGATGAGAAGAAGCAAACCAGAAAAAGAGGAAGAATAATAACAATGCAGGAAGCAACTCCCTACCCAAAAGCCCACAGTGGGTAACCTTATAGCATACCTGGCTGAACGGTTGAATACCAGTGTGGAGGAGGTAGACATAACATACAGTTGGGCAGATCTTTATAGGGACCAGAATCCACAAGCCTAAGAGATTTGATTTTATTTTAGATGCAAGTGAAAGCTATTAAATGGTTTTGAAAAGATAGCTGAAATGATCAGATTCATGTGGGATACCAGGCTGTTTGAGTAGAACAAGGGAGAAAGAACAGTGGCGTACACTAAGATGGCAATGAGTATGGAGAAATAGATATAAAATATATATGTGTGTGTACATACGTCTATATACACGCACACTTTGAGACAGATTCCAGAAAACGTAATGATACAGTCTGGGCAGAAAGTGAGGAAAAGTAGGGAATCAAGGATCATTCCTAGGTTTTTGTTTTAAGTTAGCATGTGAACAGTTAGAATGGAACAGTTTGGAAGGTGGAATTATTGAAGTTTTCATTTAGACATCTTAATTGTGGAGACGTCAACCAGTGTTTCTCAAACTTCCCCAACGAACAGAATCATCTGGGGAGCTTATTACATATATGGATTATCAGGTTTTCTGCTGGAAATTCTGGATCGGTAGGTCCGAGTTGAGCACAAAGTACTGGATTTTCTTCACTCTCGGTGGGTAATATGCAGCTACCAAAAGAAAGAGAATGAGGAAGATCTCTATCAACTGATATAGAGCAATTTCCAAGATATGTTAAAGGCAAAATTCAAAAGAGTATCTATGGTATGCTATTTTTCATGTAGGAAGAAGGGACTATAAGAAAATACACACGTATCTGTGCAAAAAAGAAATGCAGGAAGGATAAACCAGAAACCAGTGCAACTGATTATCTACAGGAAGCAGATGGGAACTGGGAGGAAAGGAAGGAAGGACGGGAATGGCGTAGAAGGGACGAGAAAGAGATGATACCTAAGTATACCTTTCTGTATACTTTTGATTAAAACTGAACAGTTTTCACATACCCAAGTAAATAATTAAAATCAAGAAGCATTTGGAAGGATCCCAAAATGGAACACAAACAGTAACAGGTGAACCTAACTTTACTACAAACACATTAACAAAATCACACTGGAGGAAGGGGGAAGAACTAACCTCGGAAAGAACTTTGGAAAATAGTATTTTAATATAGTGCAAATAACCATACACTTAATATATACTACTAATAATATTTAATAATATTAATAATACATTTATAACTAATCATCATAATAAGGCTAAAGACAGAAAGAATTGTACACAGATATTGAACTTGTTAGTAAATTTATTTTTCACAGGGGCAGAAGTTAACGATTTTTAAATATTTTATGTGTATTCTAGAACTGAGCAAATACATAAATGGATTGTAGATAATGAGAATCAGGTTTCTAATTGTTAAAGAAAGGAGTTACAAGTAAGTATAAGGTAAAGGAGGCTAGAATAAACCCTATGGTGTTGGATTGGAATCAAGGTATCAGTTTGAACTCATTCTCAATTTGAACTCGTGTGTGTGTGCGTGCGCACGCATGTGAACACACCCGGACGGATACATATAAAAATAGAAGGAGATATTTGTACGTGTGGATGTATTCAGATATACTTTCTTAGCTCTGTCTGCTGAAAGGGCAATGGGGAAGCCTGGGTAGCAATGAGTACACCTCATACCAAGATGCTGGTTTGTAAATACCATTATTTAAGGCAAGGAATAACAACTCCATGGAGAAATGACTGATCCAAGGTTAGGACAGGGGAAAGTAAAAGATGGGTCTGGAGCATTTTTTGTGGTGCCAGAAAGTAAGCTACTACTCAAAAAATTATATGGCTATGTAGCAAAAACAAGAAAGACAGCTTGAAGGAGTACCAATCACCAAATCTGGAACAATTTGAGAGACAAAATAATTAATGCTAGTGATGGCTTTTAACCCATAGAATAAAATAAATATCCACAAGTTTATACCGATATATGTAAATAAATAACTGAATAAACACATAAACGAAGGAGAAGGAACAGCTCTTCGTTACAATCAGATCATAGTTAATAAATATAGAAGGAATCATGGAAATAGATGATGATCATTTGCAGTAATTATTGGAGTCAGGAATTATTAATGGATACTAAAATTGGTGTGGGGAAAAGAAACAAGAGCAGAAATATTTGAGCAATCTCAAATAATTACAAGGGGAAAAATAGTAACTTTGCAGTTATCATTATAACCAAGTCAAGTTAGCATCACCAGTAATGAAACATGGATTTCTTGTGCCTCCTAATACAGTACACTGAAAAGGACATAACATCACTTCTGTGGTATTCTTGTGAAGAAACACATAACCTCAGTCTAGCCATGAGAAAACACCATGGAAACTCAAATTGAGCAACATTCTGCAAAACAACGGGCTAGGAATCTTCATTAGTTTAAGGTCATGAAAGAAAAGAAAGACTGAGGAGCTATTCTAGAAAAGAATGAGGAGATTTGGCAAATAAATGCAATAAAGGATCCTGGATTTGAACCTGGACCAGGGGATCATAGGAAATATTTTCACATGAGTCTGTTAATTAGTTAACAGTATTGTGTCAATGTAAACCTTCTGGTTTCAAAATTATACGGTGGCAATATAATCTGTTAACATTTGGGAAAGCTGGGTAAAGTGTATATGCGAACTCATGCTGTTAATGTTTAAAGTTTTTTGGTAAACTAACTCTGATAATGCAGTTCTGTGAAAAACTTAGTTTGGATGTTTCTGAGCCTCTTTTTCGTATCCCCATAAAAGAAAGCTCCTCGTTTAGGAATAATACTGGTTCAATGGGGAAGATAAGATTTACACAGGTTCAATCCTAACACTCAGATAGTATGGAGTAGGAACAATCAACTTTGAATGCCATTTCATGACATTATATACTTAAGTGTCATAATAAGTAGAATGCATAGACTACACAAACTTACAAGTTGAAAAACCATAGACTCATAGAATTGTCTTGTAATAAAGGCTCTTACTCTTCCAACACCTTAGCTTCAACCTCTGCTAAAATACTTCAGTGATAGGGAGTTCATCATTTTAAAATGCAGTCTATTTTATTGTTCAAAGCTTCTACTTGTTAAAATGTTCATCTTTTTATCAACCAAAACCTGGTTAATTGGTCTAAAATCTTCAGTGTGGAACAGTCTAATTCCTTTTTCACAGGACAACTCCTAAAATACTTCAGAACCACCTCCTGGCTCCTTCTGAGTCTTGTCTCACCTCATCTATTCCTAGTTCCTTCAGTTACTTCTTATATATCTTAGATCCCAAACACTTCACTGCACTGATCACTTTCTTCAGCATAACTCATTTGTTTAATGTGGTACTTTAAGCCTGAAAGGAGTTGTTTACTGTTATCTGTAAAAAATTCAGACATAAAATTTCCAATCAGCCAATAATGCTTCACCTAACATGATCTATATACACCACTTGATAAGCAAAATTAAAAATTCCAGATCATTTCATTCGTACAGAGTAATCTTAGGATGTCCTTGTCTCTAATGTGCAGGCAATGTGAATTTTCTTTGTGTGCCTCTGTAACTTTGCTCTATTGCAGGCTACCAGAGGATGCTCCAGTGATGCTGCCTAACAGTGATATGTATGTGATACCTGCTATGTACTAACAAATGAGACATTCAAAGGGATCCTTTGTTCCCAAGAGACATAAATATACGAATTTTTATTCTCTACTTTTTGTGTATTTCTCATTTTTATTATTCATCTATGAGCCCTTAAGTGCATTCACCAAACTGCATCATAAACATCAAAATAGATTACTTCACTTTACCTTTTATGAGATTATTATACTTATCCACCAATATTTGAGCCCTTAGTCTGGGCAAATCATCCTAGCCAGTGAAGTGCAGAGGTTCAGAGCATGGAGTTGAATGTGCGCACACACAGATTTGAGTGAATTACTTAATCTCTCTAAGGCTTCATTTCTGTATGTGTAAAATGAGAGTAATGATAATATTGAACTGAAGAGGTAGATGGTAGAACACACTTAGTGCTACATATAAAGAGCATATTTGACTACCTGACAATAAGTATCCGTTCACTCATTGTTAACATGATGACAATGATGATGACGGTGACGATGAAGCTATCAGCAGGTGTCCTTATTAGGCCTATAAAAATGGCGAGATAAACCACAAGGTCATGTCTGTGTCCCTTTGCTTTCTAAGGCTACACTGCCTTTGCCTTCTCACTTGGCTGCCACTCCTCATCCCAGGGCAGCTCAGATCCTCTCTTCTAAGAAGCTTTCCTGAACCGCTCCTCTAGAATGAACTTAAAATATGTTTCTTGCATTATATCATGTGCAAACTTCTGCAGTGAAATTTACAACACTTTATTGCAATTTTTGTCTCTACCTCAGATTGCAACTCTTTTGAGGAAAGAAACTAGGTCTTATTCCCAGAACCTAAAACAGTGCCAAGAACATGGTAGGTGGTCAATAGTTTTTTGTTCATTTGTTTATGAATGAAGTAGTGAATAAAAGAAGGAATGACTGTTACAAGGTACTCTTTGCTCTCTAGGAGCCAAGTCATAAATGCTTAGTTAAGCACATTGAAGTTATTTTTTCTAGTATCTTATAGAAAACTCTTAATTAAAGGTCAGACTCATTGATGTGCACACAGTCTTAAGAATGGACTTTCTCATAACTTGTATGATTCCATATGAACAAAGTGAAAATAATCAATGGCAGGCTTTCCTTTATTTATATTTATGTAATCTTAAACTAATTTAACCATCTCATCCTTCTCAGTTAAGTTACAAACATTAAATGTTTTAATATTTTATTAATATTAGTATTAATTAATTAATTAATATTAATAAATAAGGGTCAGACTAGCTTTCTTTCTCAATTCTGTATTCTCTTATTTAAAAAGAATGTCAAAATTTTAATTTCTTTGCCTGACATCTTCTTCTAGATTCAGTTAAATTGTGTTCCTTAACAATAATCCTAAATTTTGAAACTAATAGAAGAGGGTTAAATATCTAGTAATTTCGACTTCTTGTGGTCAGTCTCAAAGTTTCTTTAAAAATAATTCCCGTTGAAATGCAAATCAAAACTACACTAAGATATCACCTTACACCTGTTAGAATGGCTAAAATAACCAAAACGAAAAATAACAAATGTTGGAGAGGTTGTGGAGAAAAAGGAACCTTCATACACTGCTGGTGGGAATGCAAACTGGTGCAGCCACTATGGAAAACAGTATGGAGACTTCTCAAAAAATTAAAAATAGAAATACCGTTTGACCCAGCCATCCCACTACTGGGTATCTATCCAAAGAACTTGAAGTCAGCAATTCAAAGAGACCCATGCACCCCTATATTCATTGCAGCATTATTCACAATAGCCAAGATGTGGAAAGAACCTAAGTGCCCAACAACTGATGATTGGATAAAGAAGATATGGTGTGTGTGTATACACACACACACACACACACACACACACACACACACACACAATGGAATACTACTCAGCCATAAAAAAGGATAAAATGGTCCCATTCACAACAACATGGATGGATCTTGAGGGTATTATGTCAAGTGAAATAAGCCAGATAGAGAAAGACAATCTCTGTATGGATCCACTCATATGTGAAAGTTAAACACGTGGACAAAGAGAACTGATTAGTGATTACCAGGGGAATAGGGGTTGGGGAATGGGCACAAAAGGTAAAGCGGTGCACCTACAATATGACCGACAAATAATAATGTACAACTGAAATTTCACAAGGTTGTAAACTATCATAACCTCAATAAAAAGTAAAATAGAATAACAAAAAAATGATTAGGACAGTAAAAAAATAATAATAATAATAATTCCCATTGACCACCATATCTGTACTTGTCTTTTTTTCCTACTAAAAACAAGAAAAAAATTCATGGTGGCAGTTCCATAATCATCCACGAGGGGGCAAACATATCTTATATACACAATGAAGTGAAAAATAGCAGTAATAAACTAGTTACATTGGAGGAAAAAATGGAAATGGAGTCAATAGTGAGATTTGGCCCGTATTAGAAAGACAGCGATTCTACATACATCTTTGGAGATAAGATATTTGTTTAACTTTTACTTTTTATTCCTATTTTCAACGCCAGAGGAAGTACCTCTGAAAATAGGAGGCAAATGTCTCCTTAGAGATAAGCAAAGCACTTGAACACACTGCAAGCTCTGTTACACTGATTTCTATGTAAACAACTTTAAAAAGTAGTTTTGTAAAACGCATTTCTGAAAGACTTTATGAAAACTGCATACCTCACCTCAGATGATGCCATTGACTTAAAGGTCAAGAAATTACAGACAGGACTTCAGCTGGAAGACACATGGAGGATTTCTGAGTAACAGTGGACTATGAGAGTTCTAGTTGTGTTTGCTCTTAACATGCTTTTATAAGTCAGGATTTTCAGCTCTTGTGATCCAACATACAGTTAAAATCAAGTGTAGTGCTCAAG
This sequence comes from Equus quagga, assembly GCF_021613505.1. Classification (NCBI taxonomy): domain Eukaryota; kingdom Metazoa; phylum Chordata; class Mammalia; order Perissodactyla; family Equidae; genus Equus; species Equus quagga. The sequence continues at coordinate 74,647,229 of NC_060282.1, forward strand.
GTCTAATTCCTTGGTTCCCTGCTCACCCTGAGCAGAGTCCATGATCCCTCATTAGACTCACTCCTCTGTGTAGACTCTGAAGTCCCTTGGCCCTCGCTCTCAGTTGTATTGGCTGTGCAAAATGTCAACCCTAGTGAAACAGAACCTTATGCCAATTCAGCATCTGTGCCAGCAGCTAAGCATGGCTCGGGAAAACTGAGTAACCTTGCTAATTGTTCTCATTTAAATTCATAATCATTAATGCTATGTAAACTCTTAGTACTTACCAGAAAGTAATTACTACTTAGTCAATTCTCTTTCCCTCTGCCCTAGGCGACAATTTCATAACTCTCTTTCCTCACATTTCCAACACCTCTTTTTCTCTCTAAGTTCTCAGCTGCTTCTTATTTCACTGAGAATACAAGTGGGATCAGAAGAGAATCTCCAAGAGCTCCAAACATCACATCTACCATCCTCTCCAGGTAGATCTGAAGCACATGACCTGCCTTCCATCCTTCTCTGGCGGAAGAAATGTTTGTTCTCTGATCTAAGGCCAAACCCTCTACTCTGCGCTGGCTCTCTCCACTCTTGTCTAATCAAGGATTTCCCTTCTACTGTGTCACCTCTCTCCTGCATCATCAATTATTTGCTCTCCACTAGATGCTCCTATCAGCATACAAAGATGTAATATCGCCTATCTTAAAGGAAAAAAAAATCTTTTCTTTGTTCCCACATCCCATTCTAATTACGGGCCCATTGCTCTGCTCCTCTATATAGCAAACCTACTCAGAAAGGATAACTACTTAATGTTTCCACTTCCCTTTCTCCCATTTACCTATTTTTGTCCTCTCCACAACATGGAAACTATTCTTTTCAAGGTTATTAATTATCTCTATGATGCCAAATCCTATACTGAATTATCAGTTCTCATCTAGATCTACTGGAAGCATAGGACTAATAATCAATCTCTCTTCCTAATAACACTTTTCTACTTGGTTTCTGGGACAATTCTTATCTCCCTGCTCATTTCCTCTTATATGCTCTGCCAGATCCTCTAGATACTGGAGTGTCCCATAGCTTAGTCTTCCAACATCAGTTATTTTCTGCCTACACTTACTTCCAAAGTGATTTCATCTGGTCTAAAGACTTCAAATACCATGATGATTCAAAAATCTTCATTGACAGCTATGGTATCTTTCTCTCCTGAATTTCAGACTAACATATCTAGTTGCCTACTTCACATTTCCACTAAGATCTGATAGACATTACAAATTTAGCATGTCCAAAACCAAACTCCTAATCCCCTAACGTCCTCTCTTGGCCACATCCTGAAAGGCTCTAGATGATTCTTCACTCACCTACCTTTCTAACCTAATCTTCTAACAATTTCCCCCTTGGATCATTTCACTACAACCAACAAACTAACCTTCCAGTCTCTGGAACACATAAAGTATAAGCACACCTACCTGCATATGCCAAACCTCTTGTTCAATGCATTCACATGGCTTGCTCTCACACTTCTTTCAAATCTCTGCTCAAATGTTGCCTGAACACTCTATATAATTGCCCCGACTCTTGTATCATTACGCTCCTTCATGGCCCCTTCCACCAACTAACACGTTATATTTATGTATCTATGGTCCTATCCTTCCAGTGGAACACAAGATCCATGAAGAAGAGATAGACTTGTTCACTCCCGCATCTCCAGTGCCTTGAACAGCAGCTCATCTGAGACACTCCACCAGTATCTGCTGAATGAAAGAACATCAACTTGCCTGATGACCAAACACAGTTCACTGAAACTTACTTTTTAACCAAATTTAAATTTTCTTTTTTTATTAGCCTAAACTGGATTTGAGGAATTAAATATTCCTTTTTCATGATTTAATGAAAAAGTATATAGGCATAATTCTTTATCAATACTATTTAATAATCTATTCATTACAATAGAAAAGTTTTATTGCATTGTACTTTTCTGCAGAAGGAGTTTATTGGTTTCATCAGATTCTTTAAATGACTTGAGGTTAAAAAATTTAAAAACATTGCCTAATTAAATTGTTTTATTTCATGACTTCATAACAATGATTTTTTTTTAAAAAAGATTTATTTGAGAATTACTTACACCACACTATTGAATGTATCATATGCCGTCTACTAAGCATTTCACTCAAGCAAATACACGATCACCATTAAATATAGAGTTCCAATTATAGGATGCTATCTGTATTATATAGATCTAGTCCTATATGACAACTCCTTACCAGTAGAAACAAGGTGAATTTGTAGCAATGCCTAAAGAAACGGTTTCTATTCTGTTTGTAGTCACTTTTCTTTCTTTCATTGTCCTATTTGTTACATCTGCTGATACTATTCAATATCTAATACGAATCTTCATATGAATGACTGTTTTTGTACTCTTGTAGCAGTGCTTTCATATTAATGCAGGAACGTAGAAATTAGTCTACCTATAATTACATGCACGCAATTCTATTTCTATTACTAGAGTTTTGCTATCCCTGAATTACATTTGTACTTATTTTACAAGATAAATGTTCTGACCACATTGAAAGAGTAGATGTTTGTCATAAAATTTTAAGATTTCTGTAGACCATGATTAATCAACCCAAGCTGAGCAGCCACCACACACAGAGACACAAATACACACACAAACACACACACACACAAAGGTGCTATTATAGAAATTCTCCTCCTACCCTTGATCATAAGTCAAAATTAGGTAAAACAATATTGATCGTGGTACACTAAGCGTCCAATTCTTTCCTAGTAAACCAAGTTTCCAGCTTTAGGCAGACCCCTATGGGGTGAGGAGAACTGGAGAGCTGGCAGTCAGTGGGTGACAGATGCTGGGGCCAAATCACCCTGACAACTCCTCTCCATAATAAATCTGAGAAGCTAATCTCTGCTAAATTGTTAATGGCTGCTAATGAGATCCTCCATACTCAGTTACCCTTCCTGATAGCATATTTGCATTTAAATGAGCCCCTTCTGGAAGGACTCCCTAGCCCACAGGAGCGGTTCAAATGCTGACAGCTTCAGGCACCCAGGGCCTCTGGCTCTGGTTTCACATTGTCCCTTGCTGAAACTCATGATATCATTAGGCCATTTGATCTCTAATTCCAGAATATCAGAAAGGAAGCCTTCCAGATCTCAAAGTCATGATCCAAAGATTAGGTTTCGGAAAGGACTGTGAAATGAAAACTCATAGAGTAAAAAATTGATCTCTTTCACCTCACTCTAGCCTCTGCTCAGCAAATTAAATTATCTCGCATACTGGTGCATGTCAAGTTCCAAGAAGTCAGATTCAAACCCTATATGTTGACCTTAGACATTCTCATTTCTCTTTCCTTTTCTGTCCAGTTCCCCTCTGCCTCTCACCATGGTACAGTATCTGAAGCAGTGAATTCCTGCCACTGAACAACTTTAACTTTTGTCTTTTCCCCAGCACCATCAACACTGTCTCTCTTCCACAACTAAAAACACCTAGTAAGAGTGCTTTGACAGAGGAAGGAGCCTAAATTATCCTGAGAAACTGTCTATCCCTCCAGTGAGTTTGGCTTCATGAATAAAAACTGCAACAAGAAGGACAATAAAATATGTTCTGGGAGCGCCCCAAGTCACCACACTTAATCCCCATTGCCTCAGACAAATTGAAGGAAAAGATCAAAGATCTACTCTCACTCTTAAGGACAAGCCTAGGTAGTAGCCCTTGTTCCTCTTATTTCAAAAATGAGACAAAGTCAGGCTGTGTATGGAAGGATGCGATCCCAGGCCTAATCAACTGCCAAACCTTGGACCTCCAGAGTCATCTCAGTCCTCTGGTCCCCTTTACCTTCTCATCCTTCCTCCCCTTAACTTTATGTGAACTTTTACCTCTAACCCCTGATACCTAGCAAATTCTTCCACTAAATTGTAAATTATTAACCAAAAAGCTTAGCATGGTCTCTCTTCCAGGGTATTTAGAACTTTAAAAGGAGATGGAAGTCCGTCAAGTGGGCAAGGATAATGCTTATCCAGCATGAGCTCCCCCTAACGTCTGCACCAGGCGATTTCATGTCATCTCATATCCTCACAATAATCTTCTGTGGTTGGGATCCTAAACTTCTTTTTACCAGGGACCCCGTTGACACAGTCACTCTTCTTAAAATAATGCTTTTAAATTCACAAAATATAATACATAGAATTTCGAAGGAAACATCACTAATTTTAAAATGCAGTTATTAAAATATTTTAAAAACCAAATTTGTGATGTAGAAATGTAGGGGTATTTAAGCTCATTAGATAACAAGATGTAACATTGGTTCTATTAACTCCTATACTCAAAAACAGTGATGTCGGGGGAATAGGTTAACAATTCTGATCCTGACATACATGTGCACTAGAACTGAACATTAAGCAAATGGATAGTGGGTGGTGGGAGCCATTTTTCTCACTATGGAAGCAGGAATTTACAGATAAGCAAAGAGAGGAAGCTAGAATGATTTACATATTAATGGATTAGTGTTGGAGACATTGGTATGCACTCATATTTAGCTCAACATAGATACAGATGGTTACATAAATATTTATAGATATGCATATATACATAGGTTAGTATAAACATAGATTTCTTTGTTCTCTCACTTGAGAGAGCCTAAACAAAATGACACCCCACTAGCAACCAGCATGCCTGGAGCCCAGATCTTAGTTTCTATTACCACGCTCCAATAAAAGGAACCAGAGCTCCTTGGAGAAATGGCTGATTCCAGGACTGGGGCAGGAAATACACAAGATGGGCCAGGAGCATATGTAGTGTCAAAAAGTAAGAAATTGTTAACACACACACGCACACATACACACACACAGACTCCCCAAAGGGAAGATGTCAAAGGAGCACAGGAGTCAACAGAAAGAGATTTGAATGGCCAAAGCTGGAACAATTTGAACAGGATACAGTAGTACTGGATTATAATACAAAGTATAAAATAATATCCATGAGTCTATATTGATATAAATAAATTAATATTTGCGGGAGAATAGATAAGTCTTCTGTGCAGAAAAATTCCAAATACTGCCCTCAAGGAGGTGGAGCATAACTCTCACTCCTTAGGTGTGGGCTTCACACAGTGACTTCCTTCCAATAAGTCCAGTAGGGCAGGGTTGGAGGGGTAACTTGATAGTGGAGAAATCTGAGACACTACCTCAGCCAGGTGATTAAGGTCATCATCAACAGTCATAAACCACATTGATAGTATGTAGCCTTGCTATGATGTTATGAAAATGGCACTTTATCTCTGCGGTTGTCCTCCCAATAAACCCTAACTCCGTTCTTATCATGAGAAAGATTACAATGGTGAGGCATGCTACAAAATATTTGATCAGTACTCCTCAAAAGTATCAAGGTCATCAAAAACAGGAAAAGTCTGAGAAACGGTCACAGCCCAGAGGAACAATAAGGGGACATAGCTAAATCTAATGTCCTGTCCTAATGGGAACCTGGTACAGGATTAAGGATATTAAGTAGAACCCAAGGAAATCTGAATAAGGTACAGACTTTGGTTAATATTAATGTATCAATATTGGTTCATTAACCGTAACAAAGATACCATACTAATGTAAGATGTTAATAATAGAGGAAACTGGGGATGAGATATATGGGAACTCTGTACTATCTCCTTAATTTTTCCGTGTATCTAAAACCATTCTAAAAAATAAATAAAAATAAGTCTATTAAATAAAACAAAAACTGTAATGATGATTTGATTGTAGCATCAGAGTGGTGATATTTTGAGATATCTACGAAAACTGCAATAGGAAATGCTCTGTGACTTCTATTGGTGACTAAATTTCAGGTACTCCTAATATTACTGTGGTTTGTTGTCTGCATTTATCTTTAAAGGAAATGCTAAATGCTAAATTTCAATTAGAGGTTAGTGAAGCTAAAGATGTAATATTCCCATCCAGATTCCACATACCCTGTGATACAGATTAAGAACGCTCTGCTCTATGGTGACATTAACGTCCTATTTTTATGAAAGCGAGGTTGAGAGAAACAAATCAGGTTGTTTCAGCTTTTAAAAAGCATATGTTACAGCACAAAGGGCACGATCTGCTCCCGGCCAAACAAAAGCTAATCGTCAAGAGGCAAGATGGTGGCAGAGAAAGGGCATTTTGTTACAGCTTACTAGCAAGAGGGAAGATGGCTGGCTAATGTCTGGAAGAACCATCCTAAGGGGGCACAGAATCTTCAAGCAGTTATATAGGCCAGTGGGTTATAGGGAGGGGTTAGGAATGTTGACCCTCTGGTGTTACAGACTGGGAGTCACCACACCAGATAGACTCTCTGTCTGAGTGTCATCACATTCCTAAGGAACTCAAAAAAACAAAGTTATCCTCTTATCGCAGCTGGGAGGTATATGCACAAGCAAGGGTCATAAAATCCACAGAGCACTTAGACCTCCTCAATGGTGCATATCCAGCTGGGTTAGTTAATCAGAGGTCATTCAAAGTTACAATATGACTTCTTTTCTACAACGTGACTTCCCTTATGTCAATCTTGTGTTGAGACGGTATGGTATACATTTTAGGACCAAGAAGTCTTACTGAGTTTTATTGAAACTCTGTTGCTACACTACCTTCTAATTTTGGAACTGCTAAACAGAGGGATGGGAACACTTTATTGAGCAAAGGTGCTCCCCTGACCTCACGCAATGCACGGTTTAGGTTGCTGGACAAATCCGCAGGCTAAAGCTGGCCTGGACCTAATGATGGGCATTTCCCAAAGCAAAGCAAGCTGAAGGAAGGAACAACGCTCACACAAACCCTAGTGTCAAAGAACCTCTCTACTTGGAAATGGCTAGACAATAGCAAAAGAAACCCTGGCTCAGCCGTAAAGAAAGCAAATCCTTGGTCTTTTTTCCCCCTTAAACTCCCAAACTGCTGATCTAGTCAGCAGAGGAGAGAGAGAGAGAGAGCCTGAGAGAGACTTGTTAATAGCTGGTGCCAATTTAAAGAGGGAAGGAAGGGGATTATATGCTTATTATTCCTAAAGCCAATCCGGATAAATCCTTCGGGAAAGAAAGAGATACAGCCATCTGCTAATGTGGATTCTGCTTCTTGGTTTCCAAATTTTATAGCTGTCACCAGAGCAGCCTGCCCACTTTGAGGGAGGGGGGTCTCGGGTGTTAGAAAGAACATCTGTCCACCAAGGTCACCAGTAAACACGAACAACATCCTGGGGCGACCCCTCTCTGTCTCCTTGAGTGCTTTCTCGGGTCGGTCCCACTTCTCCACCCCTTTGGGAATTTCCCGTTCCATTACGTAGGCGAGAGGGCGAGAGGTCCCAGCTTTCGTAATTGTGAGTGGTGTGGCTGCATGTGCGTGCTTGTGTGTGTGTGTGTGTATGTTGGGGGAAAGAGGAGCGTGCTCCAGGGGGCTTCGAAAGATTGCCAATTTAAAAGATCTGGGGAGTGTTTGAATGTTTATCTTTAAAGACAATCCCAGTCTCCAATTCAGCGAAATGAACAATACTGATAAGGGAGATGCGGAGGGTGGAAACCCACACGGTGGAATGGAGCTGTCCATGCAGCGGGAGGGACGGGGGAGCGCCGGCAGGAAAGCGCTCTGCAGACCGTGTCTCTCTGGCTCTCCTCTCTCGGGCCACAATCCGGAGACGCTTCCTCTGTCAAAGCATTAATAGAAAATACACCTAAAACCCGGAGGGGCAGGGGTAACCGGGTGCCATGTCCAGGCGCCCTTCCCCGGGGCCCGGAGAGGTCTCTCTCCCCCCGCGGCTGGCGCGCAATGCGGCGCTCCGGCCGGGCGGGGGATGACTTCATGCGGCCGAGCTCGGCGCTCGGCGGGAGCAGCTGCTGCAGCTGCAGGTGGGGCGGGGGCCGGCAGAGCTGACCGCGACCGCCACCGCCACCGCCACCGCGACCACGCACCCGGCCGGCGCGGCGCCACTGCGGCCCGGCCCGGCGCCCAGGACATGCGCTGACTCCGGCCCGAGAAGGTAAGCAGCAGGCTATTATTAGCTTTGGCCACACTGCGCGGTGCTTTCCGCTCGGTTACTAATGGGGTTTGCAATACAGAGGGAAGAAGGGCAAGAACCGCGCTGCATCCTGCCGTGAGAAAGGAGCAACAACTGGGATGGAAATGTTCATCAGCCGAGTGCCTGAGATCGGAGGAGCGGTGTTAATGGGCAGACAAAGAAGGCGGTCAGCCTCTACACTCTTTTAAAGATAATCGTCCATTTCAATGCCAGGCTCGCTTAGATGTGGAAGAGGATTCCAAAAGTAAAATAATTTCACTTGCACTTTTCCCTTCCTTCCTTTAACCTTCACTTGGTTCTTTTCTGGTTTTAGAGCAGCAGGTCCTTGCCAGCAGCCTGGGGAAGTGATCAGAAATCTTCCCTCTCCTTCTACAGTCCGTCGTCCTCCCCTTTCCAGTTGTCAGAATGTGTCTGTGCTCATTTCAATGTCAAAACCCTCCTGCAGTATTAGAAAGAGTCTCTGTTTCGAAGAGGAGAAACTTCCCTTGTCTCCTGGAGTTCAGCTTGGGTTGAGAAGCACTTGTCTTGCTTCTCCCTTCATTCCCTATCTTCTCTGTCAATCATTTCATTGATTTTTTTTTTTTTCTATCTGGGATGCTGTGCCCATTCACAGGCCAACTCTTGTCAACTCCTATCCCCCGCCTCTGTTCCATGACTGATTTTGTCAAGGGCATTGCCTTAGACCTGTTTTGGTGTTCTTTCTCTCTCCCTACTGATACCTGTGTCCTTTCGCCGGATACATGGCATGAGAAATCCTGCTTTTAGCCCAGGACCAACATGGTCTCCAATAACTCCCTTCATTGTAGTCACTGCACATACCAGAAGGGTTTCGAGGACAGCAGGATCTGTTGGGGTGTGAGAAACAGGACCAGACCTACAGATTTTGCTCCCTGTGCGTAGGCGTAGGTGGAACTACTCATGTGAATGTCAATCTTTCTAGCTTTCTTGAAGGTTTTTCAGTCCAGCTGTGTTGTGAGGCACCTGGCTGTGTAGGGTTTGGGGCAAGTCCTTCCCCGAAAGCAAGCAGCGCATTTGTCCTAGGATTCCCCGATCACCTCAGAAGGGTTTCCAGAGAGGCCTTCCCCACGGGCAGTCAGAAAGCCAATGGAGCTCAGGTTATTTGAGCATCCTCAACTTAGTCTCCCCATTTAGGGGTTCCTACCTCTTGTCCTAGGATTTCCTTACACACCCCTTGCTGCTGAGCTGACGTGCCTGTTCCTGTTGCCACCTAGAGATGTGTATTTGAATAATATGCTGTGAAATGGTGAAGATGGCTGTGATGGGGATTGCAAATGTGCCACTTCACCAAGAGAGAACAGTTGCAATAAGCCAGACTGTGGGGCGTCTGTGTGCCAATATTCTGTTTAAAAGGAGATCTGTTATCTTTAAACTTGAAATTAGAGAGACAGTCTGACTCAACAGCCATGTAATTGTATCTTAACAAATTAAAACAGGAGATCAGTGAAAAGGAGTGGCAGGGTGTATAGCTAAAAAATAGACCTCTGCTCACTTTCCTTTTTAAATATTGCTTTTAGACAGAAATACCGGTTCTGAAAAATTATGTCAATTCTATTATATATTATTATTGCTTTTCTGATTGCAGAGTCTCTTTTTTGAAATACACTTTAGAAAGATTTGAGTTGGTTTCTTTGTCTCCACCTTCAGTGTCTGAGGCAGAGGGAGTGGACGGCTGGGCAAAGCCCACTTTAAGTGGCCCACTCCAGGGGCTGTTCCCTGGATGATGAAAACCTCAGGACCGATTTTGTTTGTTTGTTTGTTGTTATTATTATGTGATGAGTGCACGGTTTGGGTTTGAAATATTAAATTTTCAAGATTCCAGAATTTTGAATCAGGCACACCAACTAGAAGAGGGAACAAAGAACAAGATCATTCTACCACCTTTCTTTCCTAGTCTTAAAATATTTAACTATATAAATAATTATTCTGGATAATAAGTGATAAACATTAGTATAATAATTCATTTTTAAGAAGCTAGTCCAAGGTAAACGAAATAACAGATTAGTGCAATTGATCTTAAGTACAATAAAATTTCTATAATTTTGAGGCGTCTTTATGTTGAAGAGTAGTGCCTGAGAATACCCTAATGATGCTCAGAAACTGCAAATGTCTATTATTGGCTTCTGAAGAAACTGAATTCTTTGGCAATAAATGGGTCAGGATTAGGGGACTGGTGCTGCCTAAACCAGCGTCATACCTGCCAGTGATTTCACAGGTGGGAAGGATCCACTCAGTTATGGACTAGAGTTGGAGAAGCCTTTGGGGAAGAAAGAAAACAAGTAAGAAAATTTAACTTTTTTCATTTTGATGCAACTGAAGAAGGTAATTAAATTTAAGGGATTTCTGAATTTGGACTTTGTTATGTGTTAACAATTTCTGAGCAAAGTTTTAAATTCACAGCCCTAGACGTAATATATGTCTGATTTCATGCCTGAAATTGATGTATGACTTTATTTCCTTTTCTTTAAACCTTTTCCAAGGAAAGGAAAGATCACTTGCCCGGTGTTCAGAAATGGACGGTAGAAGGATGCGCGCTATTAGATGCTAAATGAACTGCAGGCGCTTTTGTAGGTTTGACAAGGTGGAATTGAAGTCAGTCTGCTGCTTTCCAACCACGTTAAAAAAAAACCTTATTCTGGGGGCGGTCAATGTGATCAGTAACGTAGAGAGTACGAACTGAGGAGTCAGGGTTGCTCTCTCGTTACAAAAGGCATTTTCTGATGCTGCATTGCTGCCCTTAGCCACAATCGAAATGGCTTATCCTGAGGTTTCGAAAATGGAAAAGAAAAAAAAAAGCAGGAATACTAAGACTGAAGAAGAAATATCATTTCTATTCAACCAGGGCCTCCACTGAGAATGGGGAGAAAAAGTACTATTTTGAAAGTTGTCGTGGTGTCTTAATGGCCAGAATTCTGTCATATTTTACTCTGTTCATTATGTCTTGAAGTTCTCTTCTATGTTCTTTTTAAATTAAATGCTTGTGTTTAAAAGTGTTATTCGTAAGTAATCTGTGTCAGGCACTGACATACTTCTGTCTCTAGTCTCTTACTAATCTCCTTAAACGACCCCGTGCCCAGCCTAAACCACGTGGTCTTATTTCCAGTTTGTGCCCCATGATGTCATGCCTGTATGTCTCGGTTGTTCCTTTCACCCGTTCCATGTTGACCCCTTGCTCACGTCAGACACTGCCTCTTCTACGAAGCCTTCCCCGTACGCTCCTTTCTTCTCACATCCCATGTGTTTTTGTCTAAATTCCTAAAGCGCGTTTTATCTTCGTGTGTCCTCTTGTGTGAACATGCTCTGCTCTTCAAAAATACCCTTGGAGAGCACGGTTGTGACCAACAACTTTTTCTTACCTGCAACTCACAGTACAGTGCCTCGCTGTGTATACACATAGTAGATGTTCAGTAGTTTGATTTTAGTGAAGAAATTACTCAGTATTTACCAGGGGTATATATCTACCTACTCTTCTCTGCTAGTCAAGTTAGGCTCTAAATAAGTGTGAAAGTACCAATTTAGTTGTTTAAAATCCTTATATAATAACAAAGATAGTGAAAGTACATTCAAATAGTTATAGTCAACAAAAGTTATTGTGAGCCCTCATATGTATATTAGTTCATAAATATTAAAAAGCATGGTAGGCATAGCAAAATGAAACTTCAGAGAAGACGTTGTCCCTACTTTCAATATGCTTGTGTTGTATTAAAAAAGAGTAAGCAGAGAAGGCACCATCCACATATCAACACTCATCTAGTTTCAAGGCCCTCTGGGAGGTATTTTCATCTATGGTACCTGGTGTCATCTTTCTGCTCTATACCAATTTTACATTGAGGAAACTGAGTCTCAGAGAAGTCACCTAATGACAGTGACTCTTTCGAAATTACCATGCTGCTCTTTGAAGTGTAATAGAGTGAAGGAAAGCTGTATAAAAACCCAACGGCAGAGCCGTCAGAGTCATTGAAAATTTTTGTGATTAATCTTCCCAGTGCTTCTTAAATGCTTGGGCCCAACATCCCCTTTGATAATTCAGTAAAGGCTCTGCATACACTTCCCAAGCACTTACACAAACACACACAGAGGGAGGGAATCTTGCATGCAATAGCAGGTGTTTAAGGACCCAGTAAAGCCCCCCTTAGCCACAGGTTTAAGGACTTCCACTTTGCACTCACTTTGACAATATTTGTCTCTATTATCAGCCCAGACATTGCTGGTACTTGAAATGAGTTTCTCTTTCTATTGTTCTCGCTGCTTTAGGACCTAAAACGAGAGCTCTAGCACTGGCACAAAGGCAGCTGAGATGACTAGGAGGCGAGTGCCAGTGAGATTAGTGAGTCAGAGAACCTTCTTCATGGGAAAGGAATCCTAGAAGGAGCTCTGAATGCTACACGTTCCAAATGACTTACTTGGGGTTTCCCAATCGAACCATTTTTACAAAACAGAAACGATTCTCAGACTTTGAGTGCAATACTGTCAAATACGTCAAAGAACGTTGCCAGCAGTTGAGTGGTGAAATATATTCAGTTCTCCTAGGATGGACGTATGCCTGTCTTAAAGTTACTATTTCTTTCTGGTAATGCTTTCTGCAGTAATATATTTGCTTTTGCCAAGTTAAGGAAGAATGACAAGTTATATTCATCCCTCCTAGGGTCTAAAACAATTGCCAGCATAAAAATGAATTAAAACTCTTAGCTGGTGCTGGAGGAGACCAGTATTAGCTAGCGTCATTCCTGCTGACGCTAGTGTTCAAAGAGGGGTGTGACAAGAATATTAGAAAACACAGAGACGGAGAAACGGACAGAGAGAAAACTCAAGAGGACAACTTCAGCCGCTGCTTTCTTTCCATTTCCCAAAATATAATAACAGCTGTATAAGCTCCCAAAATAAGTGTAATTGTATAAAAACTTCATAATATGGGGCAAATTTGTGCTTTATTTTGTAGTAGAGTTTTGTTATTTTTTATTGTGGTAAAATATATATAACACAAAATTTACTGTTTTTACCATTTTTAAGTGTACAGTTCACTGATACTAAATCCATTCATGATGTTGAGCAACCATCCATTTTCCATTTTCAGAACTTGCTCCTCATCTCAAACAGAAACTCTGCAGACATTAAACAATAACCCCTCCTTCTCTCCTCCCCTCGGCCTCTGGTGAACTCTGCTTTGCTTTCTATGTCTATGAATTTGCCTATTTCAGGTACTTTGTGTAAGTGGAATCATAAAATATTTGTCCTTTTATGTCCGGTGTCTTTCACTTAGCATAATGTTTTCAAAGTTCATCCATGTGGTAGCATGCATCAGAATTTCATTCTTTTTTAAGGCTGAATGATATTTCATTGTATATACTTATATATACCACATTTAGTAATTTTTAGTTGCAAACACTTTTAGTACATTGTCTTTCTATTATATTACAGATATCCAGCATATAACACTACCATATTACCTTTAGTAGATGCTTAATAATGTGTACTATGAGGGCGCCATAATTTTATTCAATCAAAATCCATTGCCAAACATTTATTAATTTCCAAATTTTTTATGATTTCAAGCTATGTGGTAATGGACATAGAGGTACACGTCTTTAGATCTTGGTGTTTTTACTTTGTTTTTTTTTTTAAAGATTTTATTTTTTCCTTTTTCTCCCCAAAGTCCCCCCGGTACATAGTTGTATATTCTTCGTTGTGGGTCCTTCTAGTTGTGGTATGTGGGACGCCGCCTCAGCATGGTTTGATGAGCAGTGTCATGTCCGCGCCCAGGATTTGAACCAACGAAACACTGGGCCGCCTGCAGCGGAGCGCGCGAACTTAACCACTCGGCCACGGGGCCAGCCCCTTGGTGTTTTTACTTTTGATGGAAGAATTCTTGGAGTGATATGGAGTGGTATTGTTGGGTCAGAGATTATGCACAAACATTTAGAATTTGAGTACATACGTTACTATAAAAATCATAAAGTTCATAAACAGTATTTCTGCATCATCTTCTGTAATGGTTTCTAACTATCTTAAAAATGAATGCAAGGAACATAAGGGAATTCACTTAACATGATTTGAGCAAAGGAGTATTCTCACTTTTTCATTTCTGGTTCATATAGCTTCAATACTATGCACAAGTATTGAAAGATCTCAAGTCTCTCAAACACATATTTTATCATTTCAAAAATATTACAGAGCATTACAGCTGTCAGTCAAGTCTTGTAACAACAATGTAGAAACATCTATAGCTAGCTTTCTGGTTTTCTTTTTAAGCTCCATGAATGGGTCATTTGTATTCAGCCTAATCTAACATTTGGTCTGTTTTTAAGTTCAAATTTATTTACCTGCGTTATGCTAAATCATTTATTTTGTTGTTTTTTCCTTAGTTTCTCTTTAGTATGTTCTCTTTAATTTATCTTGGAACAGAATAATTAAAGCCCAATTATGAGAGTGTCTTATTTAAGCTAAACTACAGAATATTGGAGTCTCTGAAGTATAAACAGAATTGACTAGACTTTTAACTACCCTCCTCAGAATAAGACTGTCTTGATTTGCATTGTCCAAGGAAGCAGAAACAGAGAGCTTGCTGGTGATTGCGTCATGTTTAACTCAGATTAGACGTTAACATGCTAAAAGGGAGAGGATGAAGCAACATGTTTATAACATATTTTTGAAAAGCTACTTCAAACTGAAGGGTTGCAAGCACATAGGTAGACACACCCTAGAAATTTCACAACAGTATTTTAAGGTCTGCTTTTTCTTTAGTTGATTGAGATGGAGGGACCTGTTAATAAACATTTCTCCTGTTATTTACTTTTTTCTTTATTGCTGTCTGATCAAACCCTCATTAAAAAGCAAACATAAAACAAATCAGCATTCTGACCTTTCCCTGAATCAGCAACAACAAGCCCACATTGCACACAGTGCGTGCAGTGCAGTGGCTGTGAGCCTGAGGGGGGATGCGTCGGGTTTGGGTCCATGCAATAGTAGCAGCAACACAACCTGCTTTGTTCCTTCTGTTGAATACTGCAGAATTTGAATAAACTTAGAAAAGTCAGTAATATCATTAGTGCCTTTTCTTACACTCCTCTCCATGGTCTTTCACACTCAAGTTCTGTGATAGTTGAAATGTAGTGAAAACCAACCAGGGTGTTAATACCCTCTATCCATTTATAAAACTCAGTCCTGCTAGGACTTGCAGAAATAGTGTTGACTCTGGATTGATGGTTGTTCAATGGAATTGCTGAGAATAACCTATCAGATTTGCTAAATCCAAAATCAGATTTAAAGCCCATCCAATTTTAAGGATTGTAAAGATTTAAGATTTTAATAATTGTTATATATGGTAATATATACAAATTTTCCGAAAAGTAAATTTATATGTATGAGTTTTTAATTATAAGGTATGCTCACTGGAGAATAATGCATTTTTAGCAGGATTCACTCTGAAAAGACTGCATTAGCACTTCTTTTTAACCACTACCCTCAAAAATTGTGACAAATCATTGTTCATCCAAGTTAATCTCTCTTCTCAAGGAAGTGAGTTGTTCTGGGGGAAATTGCCTTCATGTAATTTGTGCTTTCCTGCAGCAGATCAAGCTGAAATGAAATGAGGCTGACACTCTTAACACTTGGGACACACCCACACTTACTAGAATTACCTAATGATCAGTACAGAAGGGTTTTATAATAAAGAAATATGTATCTACTGAGAATCTCCATTGATAAAAGTTAGTTGAGACATGGCTGGTGATCCTGTAGAGGAGAAATCTAAATTACATTGCTTACATCATCTCCATATTAGGGAACAAACCAGGATTGCAAAGCAAGGCATGAGACAGTAGCATTTGGTATTTTCTATAAGTGTTTAAATTTCTAGGGAGCTTATTGGTATCATATACTATGGTAACACTCAGTAAATGTAAACTTATTTTAAAACAGTCAAATATCCAGAGTGTAAAAATTTCTGCAACTCAAATGGTCAGTTGGGTACTTGAATTTATCATAGGCATTTACAAAATATTCGTTGAACAACAAAATGAATCAACACTGTTTAGTTTCGAAAGCTGCCCCCCAATACGAAATAATTGGTATTCTACATAAGTTTATTGTGCGTATATTTGTAGGTGCGGTGGGGAGGAATTATGGACGGGGCTCCCTCTCCCCTGTGTCTTGCCCCACCGTATGCTCTTACTCTGAGGTTTTGGTAAGATGGAAATCAGAGGTGGTGGGTACTGAAGTTTGAGGTGTATGTAGTAAGCAGTTCAAGACACTCAACGGAGCACAGTCCATTACCCAGGACAGGAAAGCATATGACCTTACCTTCTTTCTTGGACTACAATGGATTTGGACTTTTAGAAAACTCAAAATGCGAGATGCAGATTTTAATCATAAAATTTTAGTCAGCGGTTCTCTTATCTCCTTGTCTTTTTCAATTTCATTTATTGTGAAGAACACAATCATAGAGAAAGCAAAATCTCAGTCAATTGCAAATTTTTTCCACCTGCAAGCAGGCTTGAGCTAGTGGACTTGTGACATCTTCATGGGGCTTTGTGAAGTCACTATTTCGCCACAAAAATGAAATCTGACATTAAAATGGTCTGACACTAAACAGGCTTTGAATAAGGAGAGGAAGGTTGGCATCTTGGTCATCATTTAGGGAAAAAAAAATCAGTAATCTGTTCACTTAAATACTTAATTGTTTAAATTTCCCCTTAATAAATAAAATGGAAAATGAAATAAAATGTCAGGACACTGTCGTGAAAGCAAAGCAAATGGTTTGATCTCAAAATGTCTGACTATAAAATCAGTGGGTTTTGTTCAACTCGATAATTTCATTCCTAAAGCTCTTGAGCAGGTTTTGGTCATTTTCAAGATCAATCCAAAAGCTTGAAACATTTATCTTCAAAGTATCCTGATCACTAGATCTTCATTTTCCTTTTCTCTCTTTGTTTTATTTTTATTTTTATCTTTGGGCGGGGGGGCGCTGTTTAGTTACCACTTGTGTCCAAGTCCTGCCTTTCAGGAAGTGAATCTGGGCTTTAAATTCCACCTGGTTTGAATCTCAAGTTACTTAACCTCTGTGAGTTGTATCTTCATTTTTAAAACAGGAAAATCACAGTTGGTCTGAAGATGAGAAAATATAACATAAAAGAGAGCTTAGTGCAGTGTCTGAAACATAGTAAGGGTAAATAAATGCTTCCAATTTTTATTGTTTTAATTCTCATGGGCAATTTAAAAACATCTCATTACCACAGCTTTCCCCAGATGTTTGTGAACTCTTTTTTTCCTCCCTTTCTCCTTGTTAAACGAAGCCTCAAAAGACTCTGAACCTCACGGGAAGATGTCTCAATGCAGATAATGCCAGTGGCGAGGGGCGGGGGAGGCTGAGGCCACTACAGTGCCAAGTTGTCAGGCTCTGAGCCGCAGGTGCTGTGGGAATTAGTCTTCGCTTCTATTTTTAACTCTGCAAGCAGTTGATAGGATGACCTGGGAAAAGTCACTCGGCCATTAATTCTGCATCTTAGTTTCTGTCTGAATTGTACCATAGGTCTAATCACTCTTTTCACTGACTCATTATCAGAAATGATATGAAAGTTGTTGAAGAAAGGTGTTGATTTTCAGAAGCAAGTGTAGTATAAAATGGAAATGTTCCCTTACTTGAATGCAACAGTTGACTTTTATTTTTTTTGGTGATACAGTATTGAAGTTCCTGGAAGGCAGCAACTTTAATTTGTAAAGAGTTGTTGACATTTGCTTCCTCTAACAAAAGCCTTTGAAGATCTGCTAATTATCCGCCTTTTATCTAAACATGTATGTTTTAATATGCAACTATTGAAGAAGTTTCTTATTGTTAATCAATATCAAGTTGTCCAAAAAGGAAAATTAGCCTGTAACTCCATTGTACATCATATACAAAGGACTTTTTTTGCTATATGATACTTTTCTATTTCACTGAAGTTCAAAGAATTTAGAGAGAACATATAAGCATTTTAATATTCAGGGTCTTGTTCACTACTAGGTGCTACTGATTAGATTTGCTCAGTAGCAACACCTTTAAACTGAACTAAAAAATAGAGCCCCAATTAATATGACAACTTCCAGAAACACCTGCCTATAAAAACTGCATTGTTAGTACACACACACTTTAGCATGATGACAATTTTTATTGGGCTTGGAAAGCACGTAATTTTAGATTTTTTCTTATATGGCTTTTTATTATTGATGTGGGCCTTTCGTTCGAGGAAACAAGTACAAAAGCTGCCTAGAGGCTTACACATTAAATGTGAGCCATAGTTGTTCATAAGTGAGAATTTTGTGGTGATCAACAACTCCAGCCAAATTTGCAATAATTTATTTTGATTGGTAGAACCTATTCATGTGTACCTAACTTTATTCTTTCAAGCAAGAGGTGCAAGTCATCACTAGGGGTAACTTTGTCCTGAATTTCCAAGCCAATATTGTTAATCCCTGTTTAAATACTGATCATTAGCTATTCACCAAGACTTGAGGCATATTTTTCGCATAGATTGATTCTAAGATGAGATGGTACAAACAGTTAAAATACCTGTTTTAAATATGCATGTACATACATGCAGACACATATATTATAAATAAATTTATATATTGTATGTGTATTTTATATTTAACCAATTTTGTGTTTGAATGTATATACATATATGTGCATGTGTATATGTCTGTTTTTCTGAACATTTTCTTTATATTTCAAATATTTGATTGCATTATATTTGAATTTTATTTAAATAGATTCTTGGAGAAGCACTTGAAGAATCTTTGTTTCAGAGCTAAGTTTTGCAAAGAAAACTTATTTTTCCATTGGCTGTTTATTTTTCAAAAGTTAAAAGAATATTTTTAAAATTTCAAAGTGATTCTTTAATATATAGATATGAATATATACCTATTTCAGATTGCTATATAACATAGCAATATAACATATATGTTGTGTATATATATATATTAAATATATATAATGTTTTTAAAGTTGACCTTACCAGGTTATAACCATTATCCCATTATGTGAGAATAGTGGTATGGTTGCATTTCAGCTTAGAACGTGCTTCTGTTTCATTTGATAATATTTTATCTGTTAAGTTCTCTGGCCTTCCATCAGGTTTTCTGCTTTGAGAGATATATTTCACAATACATAAGAAGTATTCTTCTATCTTTGTATTTCATGCCATAATTTTCCAGTATCTTACAAAATCTTAATTTGGAATGTTCTCATTTGAATAGACTGTTTCAGAATGGAGACTTGTCCCTTTGTGAATCATCAGATCTGTTCTTTAGGTATTTCTCACTTTTTCTGTTGGAGAATGAGTAGGAAAAGGGAGGAAGGAAACTGTTTGCAATATGGAACATTCCAGTCCTCTTTCTACACTTATACGTAGTAAAATGTGCTCTCATAGTAAAACTAGAAACATGAGAGTGGCAGTTACATAGCCCCCAATTAGGACACAGATCCAATATACTGTAATTTTTTCAAATAAGAAAGCCAAACTTGGTCTGGCATTTATTTCAGTCTTCCTCACAATCCTGACCCAGGTAGTAGACTATTAACTAGATTCTTTTTAAATAGCCATATGTTGATTAATGACATCTATCTTTGGTTCTGCTTTGTTTTAACTTAGTTTCATAGCACTGTTATACAGAGGCCTATATTAACACATGCCTGAGCTGGATTGTTGGCTTTCCTCCTGCTTTATATCTGATTAGCAATATGATTTTAAAACGCTTAAAGGCCAGACCTCTCAATTAGAAAATGTAAGTACAATAAAAGCAATGTTTTTAAAATTAATTCTGAAATACATTTCTCTTCACATTAAAGATTATAATCTTATAGACGTGGATGTTTGGATAAATAAAAGTATAAGATTAATCATCTATTAACTTATGTTACCAAAAGTTCCTTCCAAATCCTTTCTAGGACACAAATATTTATGACATTTCTTTACTGTTTTCATTTTATTAATTTATTAAAGTATTATATGTCTAATATTTCATATAAACACTGCATAGATTGTTAAAACTAGTTTAGGAATTTTAATTCAGTATATAAATATACTAACCTCTGTTGAAATTGCTACAACTTTAGGGTCAAAATTAATTTAAAGGTTACTGGTGTTATTATTCTGGTTTCTAATAACTTCTGTCTGAAATAAATGCACTATAAAGACAAAAATATCCCTGGCTTAGAGTTTCTGCCCTATTAATCGCATACTAAGATGTCTCTTGGATATCAATAAAATGATATACTTTAGCGCATAGCCTATGAAATGACTTGCCAGTGGGCAGGCAACCCTTGACAATAAAACATACCTGATACTCCACTTTGCATATTTGTTGTGCCACACAAGTGTGATCTTAATAATTGGCAGATGACTATTAATGTTCAGTCATTCTCCACAATATGCCTATTACCAATTATTAGCAGAATATTGAGTAGGTGGCAGTTCTTTAGTATTTATTCAAATTTTTATTTAAACTCAAGTGTCATCTATATTGCTATAATGCCTTTCTATCTACCACTTCGCTTAAGTAGAAGGACGTTTTCTAGAGCTTTCATGTCAGCTTTTGAATGGAGCAATCTTTAACATTTTTTTATTTGAAAATACTAAATAAAAATTTACATGGTCTTTAAATATAAATATTGGAATTGTCTGAAACATTTGAAATGATCAAACACAAAAAACAGAGATATCCTTTAAGGCATATGAATTTCTGATATATTTATTTAGGTTATCTATGCTGAACTTTCTTCATTTACATAATAGCTCATAGGTAACCTAGACTATTAAGTATTTTAAGATACTTAGAGTAAGAAATAATATAGAAACTGATAAATTAAAATTTCCTTTTTATGAAATGTTAAGTGAGAAGAGAAGAATCTTAAAAATAAATAAAGCATATTCACAACTGTTTTTGAATATCACATACATAGAGGAAAGAGACCCAAAGAAAATTTAAAAATCAACTATCAATGTTTAACTCAAGAAGGAGAGAGTCCTGGTGGCCTTTACTTGCTCTTGATGTCTGTCTGTATTTCCAAATTCATTGCAATGTGTATGCATTACTTTCAGAACTGTTTGAGAAGAAATGCACCAGTTTAGATGTGTTTTTTAACATCTAAACATTTCCAAGTGCTTAATTTTTATGTAGCTTTCTGGAAGATCTAAGTTGGCCGTAGAAATACTGACTATATTAGAGGAAGGGGAGTTTGTCCTTCATCCTGAAATAACAATGATAACATATTTTTAAAACTATATAATTTTCAAAACATTTTTATATCCATATTCTCATTGGACCATCCTAACTCTCCAAAGCTGGTAAAGCAAGTATTGTCCTCATTTTTCATGGGGAGGGGGAGAATTGGAGTTCGTGAAGTTTAGCAATTTGCCCACTTAAGCAGTGCACAGAGTTATTAAGTGGCAGGGGCAGAATTTAACCCTGTTTCATGTCACGGCCAATCTAGTGCATTCCTCTATGCTGTAGGAACTGGATATGTTTAGGAGGTGAACCCGAAAATGGAAATAGGCCAGGGTCTGTCTCTAGTTACAGATTTGCCTATAGACCTCACTGGAGCCTGAACCAGGAAAATCTATATGGATTATTTTCTTCATCTCAAAGAAATGAGCATGTTAAACAAGTTCCTAGGTTTAAAAAAAACAAAAATCCATATTGCCTGTTTTTTCACCATATTCCAGTCTGTGTATCTTGTGTCTATAAAGTTCTTTTCTGGAGAACCATGCCTCCTAACTAAAGGATTGCATTGTTTAATAAACAAACGTTGACAATGCTGATGGCCTACCTAAATTAAATAATGTACCAGTCTTGTTTGCATTGACGTAATGCTGACATTCATGAGAATATATCATTTTATTTATACACACACACACATTGCTAGGTCTAAGTTAAACAGTAATTTTTGCTCCAAACTAGAATGTTATTTACATAATTGTAGCACGTGGCCATATAATCTATCATTTTTTTTTTTTTAAAGATTTTATTTTTTTCCTTTTTCTCCCCAAAGCCCCCCGGTACATAGTTGTATATTCTTCATTGTGGTTCCTTCTAGTTGTGGCATGCGGGACGCCACCTCAGCATGGTTTGATGAGCAGTGCCGTGTCCGCACCCAGGATTCGAACCAACGAAACACTGGGCCGCCTGCAGCGGAGCGCGCGAACTTAACCACTCGGCCACGGGGCCAGCCCCTATAATCTATCATTTTAAAAGGTACTAACTAAAATTCACAGAAAATTCTCTCCTATAATTACGTTGGACAATTTTAATGCATTTCTACTAAGTTTCTGTTTAGTATAAAATTATTTTAAAGGTCATTTATAAGATCTGCCTTAGTATTTTCATGCTTCTGAAATATCACCACTATAACCTGCTGTTTAAAATAGTCTGACACCTACCGAGTCCTCTTTCACCTCCTACAAGAAAGCAAGAAAAAGAAAGCATTTATGTTTTTAATTTTAGTGAAGAGTTCTTGATTTAAGAATTAGTCATTTGCTGTTATTTGAATTTCAAGTATGATGTGAGAACTTGAGGTTTTTTCTGTGTGACTTTTCTGCAGAGTTTTCACAGATATCACCATTAATTTCATCCTTCATCTTCATTTCAAATATTCAGTGCCTTCTAAAAGAATAATAAAATGATTTTGGACTGTTTATTGATAACAGATAATGCTAAGAAATGATGATTCTGGTTTTCAGTTAAAAAAATGAGAAACTAAATCATTATTATAGCAATTCTTTTTCTCCATTCACACCAGTGAATGCTGGATTTTGAGACTATGGATCCAAATACTAAATGTTTTGCATATTCAGAGAAGTGAAAAATAATACTTATTGTGCTTATTCTGTGCTTTATACTGTTCTAAAACCAAATGGATTCCCCCTCACAACAATCCTAAGAGGTAGATACTATTATTACTTATTTCACAGATGGGCAAACAGAGACGCAGAATGATTGACTAAATTACTCATGGTCACACGGCTAGTAAGGCACAGATACAGTATTTAAAACCAGGTCATCTGTTTTTGTGAGAGTCCACATTCCCAACCCCTATAATGAGTATAATGGTTTTGATCCCTTCTGTTTGTTATATGCCCACTTACTTGCTTTGTGGAAAGAAAGGGAAAGAGGGAGGAAGAAAGGGTGGGAGGGATGAAGGGAGGAAGAGAAAGAGGAAAAGATTTCAACCACTCTGTTTAACACTCTATCACCAGTACCTAGAACTGTGCCTGGCACATAATAAACACAATAAAATTCCTAAGTTATCTTGATTAAAATCCATACTTATCCTGGCTTTAAGCATGTGAAAGGAGGCAGGAGAGATGTCAAAATTGTGCCAGCTTGTTGATAACTGTGTGCTTTAACTTATAAGGAAGTTCAGTTTAAGGACTTGTAGCGATTTCAATAGAATAATTTTAAATTTGCTCAAGTGAAGTCTCTGGAAATATTATCAGATGGAGACAGCAAGTGAATTTCTATGTAATTATAATCATAATTCAAATGCTATAGCAGGCTCATTTTTGGAACAAAAGCAGTTCTGGTAATTTTTACAGCAATAATTCTACCTTTTCTTAAGATTATTATATATTTTTTCACTTCAACAGTCTCAGCTTATTTACTTTTAGTAACTACCTTTTTTTTTCAAAGTTCATAAATAATAGTTAGGCTTAAGTCACAGGAAAATTGAAGGACATTTGTAGCCTGTAGTAGAAGGGAAGCACCGCCGTCCAACCCCCTGCCTGGCTCTGTCCATTTCTATCAGAGCTACTCCACCAAGACAGCAGGAATTATTCTGATTGGTGAGATTTGATTGAACGTCCCCTGAGCCACATTTTACTTTTAGATAGGGTCACAGTGTGTGGGTTTAGAGGTACACAGCGTGGTTCCCTCATTCTTTCTTGTCCGTTGCCTGGTCCAATGAGAGCAGGTAAGCGGAGGGAAGATCCTCAAAACCTGGACCCAGCTCTCTTCTCCCTCTTCCATTCCATGCATCAGGGGGGCTTGATGGAGCAGAACAATGGACGCTTCTGTGTTTCACTGGCTGTTTCTATGCAGATGAGTCAAGCTCCATTTGGGACCCAGGAATCTTGCATGCTCTCTCATCAACTTCCTCCTTTGGCATGTACTCAGAAAATGGTAACATGCCCCAAGTAAAGCCTTTACCACAGCTCTGAACTCAGAGTTACCAGGAAGTAATTCCAAATCTCAGATGTCTTCTATATCTTAATCAACAGGTAATTTGTATACTTTACTGTACTCTGGATTATTCATGTGTTCTTATGCATTTGGAACCGATTTCTGTCTTCACATGCTTAAAGCCAGGATAAGTATGGATTTTAATCAAGATAATTTAGGAATTTTATTGTGTTTATTATGTGCCAGGCACAGTTCTAGGTACTGGTGATAGAGTGTTAAACAGAGTGGTTGAAATCCACACTCTAAGTTTGAACAAGATTGTTAAAAAAGGATACCTAGCATTAAATTCAAACACGAAAGCTGTACAAAACTCCTAAGTAAAATATAATAATAATCACAGTTTAATATGCATGGTTAGCATTTTGGGGATAGAAAAAATCTAACACAAGGAGTTTTACAAGATTAATTATGTATAGTCACTTCAGTGGAACCTTGTTTTATTTAAAACAAGCAATTTTTTTTAAACCAAGTCAAAAAAGTCATTGGCAGTAAATATGCAACTTTGTAGTCCCTTATTTAATAAAGGTAAAGTTCTTTGACTCATGACATGGGGTAATTTTAATATTCCAAAGAACTAACCTTCAGCATTTTGGAAATTAGGTTTTTTCATTGGTGAAAATTCTAATATTTGCCCATCAGTTATATTTTATGCCTCCAAAATTAGATTAAAACCTTCCAATTTAAGTGAAAAATTAGCATATTATCTGTTGATTCTATACTTCCAAGTTTTATCATAAAAAAAGGTAGGTGAGAGGAATCCCCAGCTCGAAAACCTACCCAAATTTGAATTCTGAAACTCTTTTTTGATTGATTGGTAGATGTTGGTATCACAACATCATCTTTCATGCGAGAGGACATGGTCAAGTTGACATAAGCTTTCAGTCCAGCACTGGGTTTTGAGAATTTACTAGTTTTTTTTAACCACTTTTCCTCCTTCTGATCCATAAAAGGTTGCCTCCAGCTCTAAAGGTATCTAGACTTGTTTATCCACCATGCACTCAAGAAATAATTCCTGATCCCAAGTGTTATTCCAGATACGAGCCTGGCCACGGGGGTGTCAAAGATGATTAAGGCACAGACTTGACTCTCAAGGATTCTCACTGTAGTCAGCCTTTGTTTTTTACTCTTCAAGTGGCATCCATCCTGTTCAACCAGAAGTAACAGGGAGTTAAGTAGTGTTCATACTGTAATTAAATGTAGATTGGGCCAGGTGATTTTCAAAAATCAGGTTTAATCAAAGAAAATGCAAGAACGTTCTTTGGGATTTTCCCTTAATGAGCATCGTTATCTATCCTTGAGATGTAATAACAGACGTCAGTGACTAATTCATCAAATACAGCCTATGAGAATGAGAATGAATGATGTTTTTTCCTTCAGTCAGTGACTTTCTAAAAAGGTGGCCAAGGTGCTTCAACTTTCCCTGCCAAGAAATCCCCAGTAAACAGCAGTGATGGTAGATGCGGGCTATTTACTGCCATGAGGTTGAGAAAATTAGTGAGCTGCATTTTGACTACCTGTCAAGTGTTTTGACGTCTTAGAACAGAAAGTGCTGTTTAAATATAAAGAGCATTTTCTGTTGAACTGCTGTTAGTCATCCCTATGGGAAAATGACCTATCGGGTAATAGACTAGAGTATAGAAGAAGTGCCATGATAGGAGATTGATTTCTGCTAAAGAGACCTTAAAGTAACTGTGGGTTTCAATTTGTGGTTATTTCCAATCACTTGTAAATTACCACAGTAAAAACCCAATATAAAAAGCCATTCGCATTTACTTTCTGGCGTACTTCCCTGAGCATTCTCTCTACCCTACTCCCTCTCTTTCTCTTTGCCTTTCAGACTGGAAGGAGAGCAATGGGTCTCAAGCCTTAGTGTGAATCAAAAGGCTTGTCAAACCAATGATTTCTGGGGCCCTACCTGGGAATTTGCATTTCTAACAAGTTCCTAGGAGATAGTTTTGCTGCTGGTACACCTTTGATGAAGTAAAAGAATTTTGCTCAAGTAAAAGAATTTGGGAATTTGGGAAGTGGAATGAGAGAGCTATAGAAAGCTGAAGCCAGCCTCTGACCTTGCTCACTGAGCTGCCCA
Organism: Equus quagga; assembly: GCF_021613505.1. Lineage (NCBI taxonomy): Eukaryota > Metazoa > Chordata > Mammalia > Perissodactyla > Equidae > Equus > Equus quagga. The sequence goes on from NC_060282.1 coordinate 74,673,571, forward strand.
AACTAATGGGAAAAGAGCTGTCCCAGAGAGCCTACTGAAAGGAAATGGCCTTCCTCTGAGGAAGTGATTGCATAGAATAGCAGTTGGAACTCTCCTCATCTTCCCACTTTTAAGCCCAAATTTACAGTTAATGAAGGAACCATTTAACCTCTCTTTGCTCCAGTCTTTTTCAGATTCAAAATAGTAATGGTAATTTCTCTTCTCTGTTATTAAACAACAAGACAAAAACAAACAGACGAATCCTGATGGTGCGTTTCCTACATGGAAAATTCTTTGGATTCATCCATCCATTACCCTGATGTAGTAAATAAGAACTGTAAAAATTTAGCAAAATCTCTCTGCGTGAAGATTTTAGGCTTTTAAGCTTAACTGTTAAGCAAAAATACCAAATACCTGTTCTCTGCTGCCTGTGGCTAGACAGTTCCTTGGCTCTGTCTAAGAAATGGGGAACCTCAGGGAACAGGTACTTAAAGAGACTCTTTAAGAAGCCTTACCTAATCTGCACCCCCCTCACCACCTCCCCCAGCTCACCACTTTATCCACTACTCTTCTCACTCTTTCCACACCAGGAACATCAGCCTCCTTGCTGTGTTTTCAACACACTCAGCGTTCTCTCATCCCAAAGCCCTAGCATTTACAATTTCATCCGATGGAAATGTTCTAGAAAAGTAATCCATAGTAATACAAATAGAATATTGTAATAGAGGGTGTGATAATAGAATAAGACTCTGGTCAAATTTCTCCTTATCAGTGAGGTCTTGATCATCCTCTAAAAAGTAACTTTTGTGCACGCACATGCAGGTGCACACATTTACCCTTGCACACGTTAACACACGTATGGTCTATCCGATACCCGATATATGTTTCGCCATACATTTGTTTCCGTCTGACAAACAATGTATTTTTGTATCGGTTTATTTTCTGTCTCCTACCCAGCTAGAATACAAATTCTATGAGGATAGGGTCTTGGTTTTTCACTTGCTGTTTTTTCATTGCAGAACCTACAATAATCATTGGCACATAAGAGCCACTCAGTAAATATTTCCAGAATGAAAGAAAGAAAGGTGATATAACCTTACAGTAGATTATCCACTGCAAATTTTGGTGCCTTTTATTTACTTGCTCAAATGGCTCTTCTATTCCAGTCATACTTAAGTACTGGCAGTTCTTTAGAACCACAATTGCTCATTCTGTCTCTTTGCTTTAAATCATGCTATTGCCTCTGCCTAGAATGTTCATTTCTGAAACTTTTTTTTGTCTTTCACACTCTTATGTTTTCTTTAAGACAAGAATCAAGTGTCCTGTTCTCCTAAAGCATTTCATGATAAGCTTGTTCTTTCTTTGCATCCCCCTTCCCACCCTAGCTCCCTATCTTGGCACTTAACCCGCTATTTGTACTATTCTGTCTAGTTGAAAGTCACCCCAGCTTCGCTGGACCACTTCAAGGCAGGAACTGTTCACTATTTCTGGCATCAAAAGTATGATGCCTGAATGCTTGGCACATGACAACTACTCAGAGATGTTGAACAAATAACAACAATCCACTTTATTTTTTTTTCACATCATGATAAGCTACTCTTCATTGCTCTACACTTCTAAAATTTCCCTGGGGGATGTGAGAGTAATGAGGAGTGTTCCTGAAAGTCAAGTGTATAGGCACATATGACAATAACCAGTTTGAAGATCAGCCAAATCAAACTTTCAACACTACCTAGAATAATTCTCAAACAAGAAACAGGAGAGAGGCATTCAAGCTCATCTAGGCGTAGTAAGTAACAGCAATGCTGGTGTCCACACTGCCATGAAGAAAACCACTGCTAATACTAATGAAAATGTGTAGTATCTCTTCAGGTATGTGGGAGTAGATCATGATAAAACTCTTCAGACATCCTGTTTCCAGACTTTCCCTCATTTGGCATCTTGGTATGTGCTGAAGTAATACATTAATTTTACTAGGTATTTGTCTAGAAAGTATTTCCCTGGTGAGAAAGATGCTGTCTTAGTCTTATTTTGCTGCTACAATGAAAGACTACCAACTGAGTAGTTTATAAACAACAGAAATTTATTGCTGACGGTTCTGGAGGCTGGGAAGTCCAAGATCAAGGTGGCAGCATGGTTGTCTTCTGTTAAGGCCCTCTTTGAGATTCACAAGCTGGTGCCTTCTCTCTGTGTCCACATAGTGGAAGGGGGGAGGGGTCTCTCTGAAGCCTCTCTTATAAGGCCTTAATCCTATTCCTTACAGCTCCAGCCTCATTATTTAGTCACCTCCTAAAAGCCCCACCTCCTAATGCCATCACATTGGACATTAGGATTTCAACATAGGAATTTGTGAGGACATAAACATTCAGACTATAGCAGATGCTTAAGAGTCAAAGCCTGCTCTAAAGTTTATGGCCTGGGAGACAGGCAGAATTTAGAGATGTTAAGGTCCTATGGTGGCTTAGTCTGCATGTTCAAAGATGGTAATGAACCACCCCAGCAGAGAGATCCTGCTCACAATTGGGAAAAAAATGCCTGGGCATTGTGGATGAGAATGTTTGCCTTGGCAGAAAGGTGTTACGTCTGTTTCTCTGATATCTGTGAGTGAATTATGCATGATTTTACTAGAGGACTTTTAAATATGAGAAAGCTAAAGCAAAAATTATAAACCAAAAAAGTGCAGAGAAATAAAGTGAGTTTTGCAAGGCAGAGGTGGTATATTGGTAGACCTGGAAATCAACTGTAATTTAAGTTGAGTAAACATAGCATAGAAGATGTGGAGGAAAAGGTTGATGAGATCAAATTAACAGGAAGAGAAAGAATTTTGTCAACAGTAACACTTTTTCTGTATCAAAGAAAGCATCACATGATAAGAGCCTGAGAAATGAGTACAGTCATGCGTGGCTTAAGCAATGGCAGGATGTGTTCTGAGAAATGCGTCAGGTGATTTTGTCCTTGTGCGAGCATCATAGAGTATGCTTACACAAACCTAGATGGTATAGCCTACTACACACTGGGCTGTATGGTACTAATCTTATGGGACCACCATTTATATGTGGTCCGTCATTGACTGAAATGTTATGTGGTGTGTGACTTTGTCAGATGACTGGATCTAAGGTGAAAATGAGAGCTCTATCTCAGCGCAAGGAAGGAGTTGTTGTTAGGAAATGACAGTTGTATAGACAAGGAAAGAGAGACTCAGAGTCATGAACCAGGAGATGAGAACTTGCCTGGTTTATTCGTAAATGATCAGACTCAATTTACCTTCATTCGTCAGATTTGTTGGGAACTGATAAATATATTCTCACCATAGTACTTGTTGTCTCTTACTTGCATAAAATGTACTATATCCAACATCAGTAACTGATTATTGAGTTTTGTTTTGTTTTTCCCAAACTCAGAGTTTTTTTATTTTAAAGCAGTAGTAAACAAACTATGGCCACTGGTCAAATCCATTCTTGAGCTAAGAATGTTCGTTACATTTTTGAAGTGTTGTAGGAAAAGGAAAAGAAGAAAGCAGAGTATGTGGTAGAGACTTATGTAGCTCACAAAGACAAAAATATTTATTACCTGGAGGATTTAAATTTAAAGGGATAGGGGCCAGCCCTGGTGGTCTAGTGGTTAAGTTCAGCACAATCCACTTCAGCGTCACGGGTTTGGTTCCCGGGTGCAGACCTACACCACTCCTCAGTGGCCATGCTGTCATGGCAGCTCATGTACAAAATAGAGGAAGATTAGCAACAGATATTTAAAGGGATAAAATTAATTAATATTCACATTCATTTTATACATATATAAATGAATATAATAAATATATAATGAATAATAGATATAATAAATATATAATGAATAATAAATGAATAAATATACATATGTAGTGAATGTGAAGATTTATATATACGCAGTTCAATATATTATGAAAGAAGAATTTTGTCTTACACATTGTAGGACTTCACACCCTGAAGGTAGATAAGAGAGATTGCTAGATAAGAGAAACAGAAAGAGAAAAAAATATTTACCGGTTTCATAGTTCTTTGGGTTCAAGAAGAAAGAGAATTGAGGTAAGTTCACTTCATTTTTGCAATTACAACATCACAGAAAAAAATGAGATAAAAAAATGTGAAACAGAAGCCTGATTGTGGGAGATGCCTGGATGAAATGAATAAGGCAATGAAAGGGCATAAGTCACTTCTGTGAGAGCTTTGATGCTCAAGGAGAGTGAGAAAGTACTGTAGGTCCCTGTGGGCATTGGCAGGTTGTCTTTCACGCTGAGATTTCTCTGCTAGGCCTGCTGCTGTGCCAGCCAAAACAAGTGTCAGAGGATGGGAACTCAATCTTTGCAGCTCCTGCTGACTTCTCAAGAGAGACGTTGTGCAAATAGACCCACAAACGTACATCAATATCTAGCCACATCTCTTTTGGATGGTAGTGTTTAACTTCTTCTGTTTGTATGTGTAAAACACTTCAAACATACTTCGCCTTCTCAGATGCCCACAGGGCCAAGCAAATTGGGCCGAGTCAAAGGCAAGGGGAAGGAAGAGGCCTGTGGCAAACTGGAGAGACAGCGCGCTTCCTAAAAGAATTAAAGTTATATTAAATTATAAAGCACTTAGAAGTCACTGGTTTTCTATCTGTTCTCTCAAGCACTTAGAAGTCACTGGTTTTCTATCTGTTCTCTCTTTCCTGTTAACCTTACCTCTTTTTCTGGCAGCTTAAGGGGAAGAAGGATGCCTTTTGGTTGTTGTCTTCCCTGAAACTGTTCATTCTAAGCCAATTCAGCCAAACTCAACATCCCTGTACTTCCTCTGTGAATCCGTCTACGATCTCCATCTACTCTCCAAACTCCTCCTGATAGACAGATAATATTCTTAGTCACCGCTTATTGAGCACTTAAATATATACCAATTACTGTTTATTGGTGCCTTTGACCCTCACAAGTATTATCCACACTTTTCCAATAAAGATAAAGAGACTTAGCGAAGGTAAGTAGTTTGTCAAAAGTTGCACAATTAGCAAGTGGCAGGTCTAGGATTCAGGCACAAAGGATTTGACCCGAGAGGCCCTGCTCTTAACCATGAACTTAAACCCTCTTGGAAGAAGTTAACATGTATGCAAGGGAAACGCGGGGCAGATGCTGGTTCTCTTTACATCAGCCAGCAGAGGAGAAAGTTTACAGAAAAGTACTTCCACTGAACTTTTCTGTTGCTTTAACCATCAAATTACATAACAAAACATCCTTGTTAGGCATAATCTCTCTTTGATTCAAACTTTCTGATTATTTCAGAAACTTCAGCGAGCAGTTTTTGTTTCCATAATTTTTTCCTTTAATTTTGGAAATTTATGAAGAGAGAATACTGTTTTCTTTTAAATGAGCAGTTTTGTAATTTTCTGTGCTAAAATGTATGTTTATATATTTTAACGTGAAATTTTGTTAAAGCATTGCAAAATACTAGCTGAATTGTACTTCAGATAAATCTATCACTTTCTTCAACATTGACTTAATACACACTACAGTTCATATTTTTTGATTAGTACAGAATTATTCAAATGATAATGAGTGGCAAAGCCTTGTTTTAACCCTGGTTTTTACTAACTCTGATGTCTATGTTCCTAAGGAATAAACTAAGCTTTTTTATCCTTGGTATTTTCTAACCTCTTCAGTTCAAGTGAGATCTGGATTTTTTCAAAGGATTCTCCTCCCATCTCCAAAAGAAATTAGCTTTCTCATTCACTAGCGCAAGAAGAGCCAGTCTGCTCCTTCCATTTATGCCACTCTCTGACTATTATTCTACCATGGCCGTGCTCCCCTAATTTGAACTTAATGTGAGGAAGGGATGCTGGCCTTCTCTCTGTTCAAGCCACTCCTGTATCCTCCAGAACCACTGCCCACTTATACCTTCCTGACCAAGGTCAACTACAGCTCACCAAGCTTCTGATCATTTTTGTAGTTTCATCACGTATCTTCAATTATGCCATGACCTTATTTCTCACCCACGTCTCAAAATTGAAACTCCAGAACTCCATTGTAGCAATAATCAACTGTCTAATGAACTTGTATGAGATGACCACATGTTAAAGTATTGTAAGCATTAGTCATATAAAAGTCTACTGTCTGTTCTGCAAATTAGTCTATGGTTAATACTAAAATTTGTAGTTTCACCATAGTAGTCTACTTTTTTCCAAATTTTGTTGTATTTCTATTACATGCCAGGCACTGATCGACTCTTTGGTTTCATTTTTTCCCCAATTAGTGACAATTTGAAAACAATTGCTTTCTAAACACTGCATGACAACTTGGTAAAATAGCAAGCTCTCCCTCCTGCCGTCCTCACTTTTGTGTTCCCACTCATACCATCGTAATTTAGATTCTGTTACTTTTCACCTCGGCCCTTAGAATAGCCTCTTGTCTATTCAATTCCCAGCTCTTGCCCATCTGTTAATCTTCTGATACAGTAAGAATGATTGTGAGGAATGGTGTTTATAATTAGATGGCTGCTTGCTTTGCTTAAGGACACTTCAAAGATGTAGTGTTAGGAGGGAGGATCGTTACCTGCTGTCTTCTGCCCAAGGTCTCAGGGGCTGGAACTTCCACCTTCAGAAATGGGAGACCCAGCACAGAAGTGGAATGAGGAAGTGCCATAGAAGGACTTATGAACTCTTTAGTGACTTCTTAGAAAATGTACATACATACACACACATGTGCACAAAATTTTCAGTGTGATTTCAAGGAGGTTCTCAGAAACCCTGAGTGTCTTGGACCCTGGGAAAGAACTCTGGTTCCAGACATTCTAAAATTTACTCTTAAATAATGCAACCCAGAGAGCCATTTACTTGGACCAAATTGTTTATATCCATTATGATGTTGTTTCTGCCAAATCGCCCCATCTGCTTTTGGCTTGCATAACAGACAATGGCAAGAATTTCTTTTCTATTAGTAGACATCCGCTTCCATCACATCCTTCCTAGATGTGTATATCTATGTATATGTATATCATATACATATGTATATCATAGAGTATATCGTATGAATATCATATCATACATATACATATACATATGTATATCATAGACTATACAGATGCACACAATGTCTTACTATCATTTCACAGGGTGAACAGATACTTGGAGCTCAACCTAGAGGTCCTTGGACTCCAGGCAAACAGTGTTCTATAAAGAATAAACTAGTTCTTTGTAAACCAGACTGTTTATGTATTTCTCACACTCTGTTTCCCCGTTATCCTCTCTTATCATTTCATAAATTCTTTTGATATTTCTTTTCTATCATTTGTGCTAAAGTGAAACAAAGCAAGATGTTTTTGTTTCGTCCATACCTAAACAAAAGGGTTAAAATGGAGGCCTAGAGGCTGGCGTGGTGGTGGCAGTGATAAGCAAAATGAGGGAACCTATAAATGGATATGGTTTTCCTCCTTCAATTACCTGGAGATTGTTTTCCAGTGCTAAAACCAGGACATTCTGAATTTTGCTTTAATTAAGGGAGTTAATGTTTCCTTTCATTACGATTTTGTTTCCTCTAAACTTTCTATGTAATTTCATTGACCACTGAATAAGTCCAAGGTAAACGCCTTAGCCTGGCACTCCAGGTACTTCAGCTGTGCCAACCTATGGCTGCAGCTCCATCACCTCCTCTTGTACACATAGGCCCGTGCCGCCATCAGGCCCCACAAGCCTCTCTTCTCTCAAGTTATCTCTGTGCCACTTTTCTTTCTATTGATTATGCCAGGAATTTGATTTTCTCATATGCGATGCATATTACAGCCACTTTACTATTATATGCTTATACATTTAATAAGTTAGACAAAAATTATTAAGTGACATCTAATGATGGCTCTGTTGTTATAAAACTGTTATCTATATTCATAAGTATTCATGTCTTTCAACAGTTTCAACCTTCCATGTTCTCATAATACTTAACATGTGCTTTGCTTTATATCTTCTAGGCCACTGCATGTGGTACCTGAAATTCTCTCATTCTGCCATATGTCACCTGCCTGCCACCCCTCCGCCATGTAACGACCCTGTTTGGGGAGGGCTGGTTTCTGCCCTTCTCATGGGTTCGCCTAATGCCCTATTCCAAGTGCTGTTACATCACACTGTGTTGTCACTCCTTGTTCATTGTCTTATTTCATCATGGTGTCCCCAATGCCTGTACAGCACCCAGCATGTAGAAAGCACTCTAATGAAAGTTGGTAACATTGAAATATAGGTATGACTGGTTTTGAGGAGTTAAATGACAATATTTATTGAAAGTTATAAAAATGCTTAAACCTTTGACCCAGTAATCCAGGAGTCAAAAATTCATATGCTTTCAGGGGTCAGGCAAGTAATATAAATGTGGAGTGTGGCCTGGGGGTAGGCCATGGAGAATACAGGCCTCACCTGAACACATTCAGATTTACACTTTTATAAATACTATAAATACAACCCAAACAAACCATAACCTCGTCTCACTCTTATTAAATTGTTCTAAAGAAACAATTCCTTAGAAGAAAAAATTCTACTCATAATAATGTTACTTGTGAATTTATCTGTAATAAGGAAAAAAATGAACACAAATTAAATAGCTAGTAATAAGGACCCGATTAAATTAATTATGGGTTACATCCACTAAATATCAGGTATTCTTTAATATTGAAATAATCCCCCAAACTGTAATATATGCAAAATGCTTTCACTATTGGAAATAGTGGAGCAATAAAGCAAAACAGTGTGTCTGCTGTAATGCAACCATGTAAGAACGTGCATCCTTGTTAAGAAAAAGGGATTATGCAAAATGAAGACGGCTGTGTTAGGGTGCTCAAAATAGAAATGATTTTTTTAAAGTTCCCCAGCATTTAATAATGCTGTTGTTTTTCCAATCCCAATCTCTGGAGAAAACTTTGGGAATATCTTTTGGAATTTTTGAAGATGACACCTAGCGAGTCAAATCAGGTGACTTTGAGTTAGAGCTGAAGAATATGAATTGTGGGCTGAGCTAGAAATACCATTGTCATAGCAACCTCCAAAGATTTCAGAAAAAACGCACGGCTTGGATTTCTTTTTTTTTAGGGAGATGACTAACAAGATTTCTTTTGAAATAGTTCTGATATAGTGAGGGATAAGAAACAGTAAGTTTAATAGAGAGGTTTGCTGAAAAATGGGGATAAATTAGCATAATCTTAAGATCGGAAGTGAGAATTCCTCGTGTAAGTTTAGCAGCTTTTGTGTCCTGATTGGCTTTTAGTGATGGAATGCTGACGTGATGCCCTTCTGTCTTCCCCACGTATAATAATCATTTATTTAATAGGAAAATATTAATAACAATTCATGATAATTCTGTAGTGAAAATAGTGGTTATATTCAATAAAAGAACTCAGTTCTCCTTGCCAGGAGAGATTTAATATATTTTTCTGACTCCTTATAAAGACTCAATTGTGTATTTTCGGTGTTATTCTGTGATACTGACTATAATCTCCTGGAAACAGCCTGTGGAAACACTGATAGCATCAATAGACGTCACCGTGACGTCTTCCTCAGAAAGGGTGTATTTAATCCCTCTCATTGCCTCATTTGTGAAGCTGAATTGCCATCCTAAGTGACCAATCGTTTCATTGTCGAAACTCCTGCAAGGATTTATGTATTTAATCCCATTCTGTTTGAGTTTAGATCAGGAATGCCTCTTAAATTATTTTATGAACCCAGGTTTGCTATAGTTTGCAAAAGTTGGCCCAGCCCACTGGCCACGCAGTGGTTCTCTTTATACAATGAAGATTTCCTGAATAGCAAATGAAATCCAGAGCTTTGTCTAATATAGCAACTAATGCACTAAAACTGCTAATGTTGTGATCATGCCAAAACCACGAGTGGTTTCTTGACTGCAGTTGGACAATCTGTCTCTTTGATGGCATGCTCCAGTGGTAACAACTTTGGTATCTTGTACAAATAAGCAGCCTAGATGTAAGGTCATAAGGTTAAGGAAGAAGAGATTGTCAGTAATTACATTTAAGGGGAAAATTCTAATTAGCATTTTTTCTCAGTTTGAGGTAAACTTCCGTAAATCTGAGTTTATCATAAATAGCAATATACCCAAAGTATCATATTTAGCATACTGCATACCAACTTTTGACTCTAGCTTTCTATGTAATGTTAAAAAAAAACCCAAAACATGCACAGTCAAATCACCTATTACCTCAAAATAAGGGGCTGTGTGGCCGCATCAGGAAGCATTATGAAGCGAGCCAAAATTAACAAGGTGTGGGGCCGAGTTTGAAACCATGCAGTTCAGTCTCATCATTGAAACTGGCATCTGATTGTCCTTACAGGTAATACCTGTTCACTAAGTTCTCAAATCAATGAAATATATGTCATAAATATCTTGGTTCTTCTAACCCATTTAGTATGTTTTCTGCAGCCACTGGTGAAACTAACCTCTCTGTCTCTCTCTCTCTCCCCTTTTTTTTTTGGTGAGGAAGATTGGCCCTGAGCTAACATCTGTTGCCAGTCTTCCTCTTTTTGGTGAGGAAGATTGGCTCTGAGCTAACATCTGTTGCCAGTCTTCCTCTTTTTGCTTGAGGAAGATTGTCACTGAGCTAACATCTGTTGCCAATCTTCCTCTTTTTGGTGAGGAAGATTGGCCCTGAGCTAACATCTGTTGCCAGTCTTCCTCTATTTTGTATGTGGGACGCCACCACAGCATGGCTTGATAGGCAGTGTATAGGTCCATGCCCAGGATCCGAACCCTGAGAACCCCAGACCACCGAAGTGGAGCGTGCAAACTTAACCACTATGCCACCAGGCTGGCCACTAAAACTAACCTTTTTAACTATCTGCTGAGGACAGAGGTCATTTTATAAGTCAAATGGGAGTATTGACTTCCATTTCCATCTTAAGCACTTGACCACAAAATTAAACCTCAGATTCTTACAGAAGCATTCAATCATTATGATAGTGTGTGAAGGGGATCTGTCCACTCATTCATTCAACACTTACTTACTGAGCTGCTGTGTCATATAAAAGACTTCTCGTGGGTTAAACAATGTTTGAGGAGCTTCATCTCTAGTTAGTCATGCAACTGATCATCACTCAATACTGAAGTTTTCAATTAGAAAAAAAAAGCAAAAGTAATATTTGTTAAATTTTGCACACAAATAGCCATAGGAAGGACTTTTTTCATAGAAAAATACAGATTGATATGTAGAAAACTAGATTAATATCTTAATCATCTGTTTTAATTGAGGAAAAATTAATCTACCAAAATCATTCTATAAAACTCCTACTGCTTTGAGTCATAGGAAAACTTGTTGCTAATTTGAGGCCTTCTAAATTTAAAGTCATAAGATAAGTTGAGTAATTAATAACCTTGAAATTTAGGAAAGTGACTGAGGTGGACTAGCTAGGATGTGGTTTGCACTAATTTAATTTATATAACCTTGCCCTAGTCTCTCTTTTACCGATCAGCCAGACAGTAAAAACTCTCGACTTTCAAATATTTGTAAACCTCCTGATGAAGCTTTCCAGATTAATCCAAATGAATTTAAAATATGATGAAAGAATGGCGGTCATCTAAATTTAGTTTAATTTACTAAACAGCAACATATTTTGTCCAATTTACTTAACTTCAGAATTTTCATTAGTACAATTTGAACCAGGAGAAGTACCCTTATTGGTCTGTTTCTTTTCTAAAATTCTAAGACTATATTGTTATTAAAGTGACTTCATAAAATTATTAATAAATGCCTTCCTAATTGTCTCCCATGAATATTGAGATAAATAGCTATGAAATAGCTGAAGTTTCTCAAACTATTATAGTAAAAAAGTTTTATTTCTAAAGGTATATCTCAAGTTAAGAAGGATTAAACTGCACACATATAATGTTTAATGCTCTTTCTCAGAAGATAACTTACTATCAGAAACATGTAATATACTAATCACCTCATTATGGAGTTGACATTTCTCTCTCCAGAAAACAATCAGGCATATGTGAGAGATGTTTTGTTGTTTTGTTTGCCTATATTCCTGTTGTGTTTCCTATCATGGTCTTGTAGTGTAACTGCATTTTAAGTGTGCTCTTAAGTATTTGTCAGTTAGAGAAACTCCACCTAAAGACACAGTGTGAGCTTGCTAAGTGATATGAAGTTAATGAAAACTGCAGCTCGTTGGAATCTAGTGTGTTCCAGGATTTTTTGCACACAGGTCTTCAGCTGATTTGTTGTGGATTCTGGGCAAATTACTTAGTACCCTGGTTAAGTGGGCTTGTGAAGAAATTTTGATATATACAGCCACTTCATATCGAGCTAATAGCTATGTGCTTGCCAAGTATTTTGTGAGAAGAAAAGATTAAAGAGCAAAGAAAGCTGGATTTCCTTAAGAGCACTGAACTGTAATGTGTATGTAAAGACAAGATAATTACCGGGGAGAAACTGGCCTGCCAATAAAAGCCAAATATATGCAACTCCCTTCTTTTGCTAAAATCTGTCCTAGTTTCATGTTAAACTGTATATTAAAAGAATATTGCATTTTACAATAATAATATTATAATGCAGGGGATATTTTTCTGAAAAAAGACTCTGCATTCACATTATATGATAAAAGCAAAGATATAATTATAAAATATCATACTCAATTCATTGAAGTAGTAAATTATATTCTAAACCTCGTATAATGGACAAATATATGCACTAGGAGATGGTTATATGAGTCTCTAGTGTATTTGAAAAAGGTGTATACTTTTATATTAAAACATTTCTACTGCATCTTAAATTATAACTACATAAAATTAACACACTAACTTTGATTACCACTTATTTGTACCAATATAAATCTATTCCCCAAGAAGAAAGATGTGTATATATGGGTGTTTGTGTGAGTTAGATGACTGACATCTTTTTAAAAAGTACCCAAGAAAATTTGAAATAATGAATTTCCAAGTAGCATGAGGAGGCAATCAAAATCCTTCTTCCATATTTCTTTAATTCTAAGATGCCATATGTTGTATGATATTTACTTAAGTTAGTAAAGCTTTTTTGGAAAGAGAAAAAGCCAGTACAGCAAATGTGCATATTAGAAGGAAAATTCTGGGTTTTTGTAAATTTTGCAATTAAAAAAAATGGTATCAAAATGGAGAAAATATTTTTGTTTACCTTAGAATTAAATTTGAATTTGAGTTTAATTTCTACAGCAATTTTTACTGAACCAGGTTTGTTTTTGCCTGTCACCCGGAAAGGCAAACCCTGAGATGACGAGATGGCAGCACAGAGACAGTTTAATCACAAGGCAGCCAAGTGAGGAAACAGGAGAATGAGTCTCAAATCTGCTTCCCCGAAAATGGGGACTCAGGGGTATTTAGGGGTAGGAGGCAAGGTGGTCTGTAGTGTGGAGACAGCTGATTGGAGGTGAGGAGAGGTGAGATAATTGATGATCTGTGCAAGTGTAGTCAGACTTCATCCCTCTTCACAGGATGCACATTCACAAAATTGTGGCGTTAGCATGATCTGAGGGTGGAGCTTTTAGCCTCTTGACGTCAAAAGGTCACTTATCAGACATCTGCATGGACCCAGTTGATGCATTGGTGATCTCAACTGGCCTGAAGTAGACAAAGGGTTCTAATTCTTGAAAAACAGCTCAAACGCCCTTTACCATAGTGACCCACGCTCCAGGGAGATGTCATCTATAGGAGCCTAGTGGGAGTCAGATAGCATATTGTCTAAACAGCACAGTTGAAAATGGGTAGGTAAACAACTAAAGGCTATAATCAGTAATTGCAAAAAGGAAAAAAGAACTTTAGTTCCTAGCTACCTAATCATCAATGGCTGTTTGTCGGTTTTATAATCTTTAAAAAATTTTATTATGCAATCTTTCTTGAAGATAGTTTATAATAAATCATGATTGATTTAGAAATTTACATCAATTTTTAGAATTCAAAATTTTGGCTAAAACCATCAATTATCTGAAATCCTCTCTCAATTTAGACCACCCATGAGACTGGTGCCTGGGTTGATCCTCTAGTGAGCTTCCTGGGGAGTATGGCAGAGAGAGTCTTTGTTGAGTAATTTATAGATGATGAACATGATGAATTGCTGCCAAGTTTGCTCACGATTCTGAACCCTTGAAATCATTGAAATACCAAAAGAATGAGTATAAAGCTACTGGGAAGAGTGAATACTTTAGCTTACTCACAGTCTCTTTGAAGCAAGGGCACATTTTGTGCATAAGTGTGAAGAAATATATTTTTGGGAAAATAGGCCTAATTACAGTTAGAAGATGGTGAATTCTAAAGTCTCATTTATTGCTAGTGAAAGCGTTCAGAGCCATTGAAAGTCTTTCTCTCTAGACATTAACGTGATGGTCTTATTTTAATCAGCAATTACAAAGGTTGACCAAGTGCTAGGCATCAATGAGTAGAATAATGGGCAAACATCAGTTTTACCCCCTTGTACAAAACTTAGAAGCATCCTGTCAAAGGAAAAGAATAAACAGACAAGGGAAAGTTTAAGAATAATGCAATAGGAGAAAGAGATTGGACTCTGCTGAAAGAAAAGGCGAGAGAGTTTTCAGCTCTGGGGTGAGCTAGTGGAATAGTACTGAAGGACATTAGTGGGGAGATTGGTCAATGTGACGAGGCCATCTATGTTTGCTAATTGGAACTTACTGAAGTTAGGCACTTACCCTCCCACAGAGAACGGGGGTCCTATCTTTCTTGATTACATTTCAAACAGATGGCTCCCAGGTCCTGGAGAAAGACATTCCTTGGTTGTAAAACTGGCAAGAAGCTAGAAGGTGTACATATTAAAGGAGCAGAGAAAGAATTTACAGTTGCAAGTTTTCTAAAGTAAATGCTCTATGTAAGCAAAGGTCAGGGGTCTCAAGTCAGGAAGAAACCTGTCTAAAGTTTAGTCCAGCTGAGAGGAATGTTAAGGCCATCTTGGTCAATCCAAACCCAGAACCCAGACACAGATCTGTTTGCCACCTCTAGAGAAAAGCCTACAAGAAAGCCTACAAGAATAGGAAGCTCCCCTAATCTCCCATCCTCCCCAGTTGATTTAGATGTTTCACTTATGTGTTCTCATGGAGGCACAGTCTTGCCAATATCACAGAACTTAGCAGGGCAAATTGCTAATTTTTCTCTGTTTACTACTTGTGACCCTAGACTGTAAGCTTCATGAGGACAGGGATGCTGTTTTCGTTTGTAACTTCAGAACCTACTGTAATGCCCTTCACCTCATAGTACCTCAATTGATGCCTGCTAAAATAAAGTGAATTCTAAAAAATTCAGAGAAAGGTAGCTGAGATGAGAAATTTGAATGTGGGAATTACAAAAGAATTAAGAGCCTTTAGTTTGGTAAAATGAAGGTTGTAAGGGAATATGAGCAGAGGCCATATATTCCTAGAAGGTATGAACTTTTCTAGTAAATCCTAGAAAACTAGAAGTGGGCCTCACCCAGCAAAGATAGGACAGGGTGCTCACATTTAACGTACACTATATGGTAGACACTGTGCTAGCATATCAAATTTAATCCCTTATCTGTGAGCAAAGCATTTTAAACCCCACTTTGTAAGTAAGGAAACTGACACCCAGAGTGGCCATTTAGCTACAAAACAGTGAACCAAGATTTAAACCCTCTAAATGTACATAGAAATGATACAATATTAGACGTATCTTTACATGCTAGAGATGAGCAAGGTTATAAGGAAAACAGGTGTCATTCTGGAGTACCTTCCAGAACTTTTGAGGGTGGTGTCACCACAAGGAGACCCTGTCCCTCGGCAGCACTGTCAGCTGTGCATTAGTGGGGTGGACGGACATTCAGACCTTGGTGAGCCTCTCCTCTTGTAGTTCGGACATTCTCTGTGATTCTTTAGTAACGAAATATTTTTGTTTCTTTCCATTATCACTGAAAAAGATTGTTTAAAGGAACAACCTTTTTGTTTTTTCAGATGCAGTTGGGGATGCTATTTGTTAACTCTCACTATGTGTGAGAGATGTGCTGGTAGTCTCTTTATTTATCCCTATAGATCAGGATGGGAAATATTAAGGCTACTGGGACCAGACCCATCTGGTTAAATAAACTGTTTAAAGGAGGATATCCCCGACCTGGGGAAGGATGTCTGTGACAAAAACAAGCAGGCTGGAGAGAATTTAATTAACAATTTAGTTTGATCTGAACATCTGATAAAAATAAAATACTCATTTCTCAAAATAATATAGCTTGACAACTTTTCTTAAGAATTTGGGATGAGAAGAAAAACTTAATTTAATCTAGTCAATAAAAAGAATCTCTGTATTCCTCACATTTCTTTGAAATCCTTCAGTGAATTCCTTGACTTGTCATGAGAATAATTTTACCCTTTTCCAGAAAAAAAAGCATACTGGGAGGAAGTAAGACCAAGGCTTTTCCAATGCACTGTTGGCATTCTTTCAACTCTTCCAGAAAACACCATTCTATCACTTATATTCTTATAGAACTAGGAGTTGAAATGAAGAACCATTTTACACAGCCTCTTAGACAAAAGCCTCTTAGACAGAGCATCAGGGTATTTTTAAAGGAATCATATCCAAACAAGTATATTTAAAATAATTATTAATTCAACATCATGCCCAACCAGACTGCGAGGTTGCTTAGCAACCAAATCTGAATCAGTCATCCTTAACAGGAACATGCATGGGAACAATTTGAAAAGTGATCGAAACCTTAAAAAGGCAAATTCTTTGAACTGAATCTTTGTGAAAAGACAATACATCATGGGGAGAATGAGTCTTTTAATGTAAGAATTGTTTCTTGATATTGGTGCAGCCTTAATCCATAGCGAAACATGCACACTTTCTGTAGAATAGATGGAACAATGGTACTTTTGGTCTTTACATAATTTAGGGCACTTAAAAAAGATTATTTGTCAAGGTTGGCTTGAAAATGCAAAATATTTCTATGCTGTCCCATTAATTATCTTTAAAACTCTATAGAGATATATAAAGAAAGGAAGGTACCTACAAAAGTAAGTAAATACTACAAATATATTTGATTTTCAGCAAGTATTCTATTTTTATGTCATCCTATATAGACAATAAAAAACTCAAAAATTGTATTCTTATCTTTTAAATTTGGACTATGTAGATGTATATATATGCAAACATACATTATCTAATTCCCATTTCCAGAAAAAAAAATCTTACAAATCACTGTTTCCTTGGGAATACTAGATTGAGTAGTTTTTGACTAGTTTGACTGAAGGGCCTGATTTTATACTAGAATACCTGTGAAAGCACAGAGTCGCTTCTATTAGTAATGTTAGAAACAAATCTAGTACCTGTAGGCTCTCTTGATGTAATGTGTAAACGCCCAACAAATCCAGTCAAAGAGTAAGGTCCTGGATGGGGAGGCAGAAAACCCTGACTCTGATCCTAGTCCTGCCTCTGGTGTCAACAAGTTGTGTAACCATTCTAGATCTCATGTTCCTTTTCTATAGAAGGAGACCCCCCAGGATTCTTTCCAGGTCTAAAACTCCTGAAGTCCATGTCCCTCAACTCTGAGAAGCAGCATTCATTTTTTTCTCATGCAAGAATTGGTTGTTTTATTGAATTGGTTATTTGGCTGCTGTCTTTATGTGAATACTGGAAGTGGCAGGCCTGTTCAGCAATACTGCTCTAGGATCAGGCAGAAAATTTTCATTACTGGCTTCTTTTTGGTTTTCCTTTGTGTCTGATTATATGCTGCAAGCTGGATTTTTGGCTCTGCAAGCTGAAAATATGCAGGTGCAGATGTAATATGCTGCAGGCCTATCAAACCATTCTGTTTTAAAACAACTGGCTCTTTTGCACAGTCTTTAGAAGAGGGTGAGATGAGCACGTCTGTTTTCCTCTTCTTGGGAAGTTTTCTAACATCACCAAAAGGTCATCCTTAAACAGTCAGAGGAGATCAACAAAAAATCTTGGAAAATAGCCAGTCCACCAACAAAACAAACCCAATGGACTATTTACAGATGTTAAGTTTAAAGAGGCAGCAGAACGCAAGAGTGGAGGGAGGAGAGGGGAGAGAAATGCTTTATCGACATAGCAAAGAAATAGTTTCAAGAGGTGCCTCAAAATATTGAACTGCTGGGAACCAACAGCAGCAAGCAAGCCTGGTGCCAGTAATTGGTGAACGGCGCCTTTATGAAGAAGTTGGAAAGCAGCAAGTCTAAGATCATGAGTCAGAGAAGCAGAATCACGGGCCACACCCACACTGGGTTCTATATGCCATTTTTTAAACAAAAAGAAATTGATGTAAATATTTTAGTTGCAAGGAAGCAAATAAGTGGTTTTTAATCCCACTAGTTGATGCCAAGCCAAGTTTTTGATTGTGCTGCTGAGGACATAGTCCTAAAGTACTGACAGCTAGGTAGTAAAGAAGAGGCTCTTTTCTTCCCACAAAAATACCACTTCTCCTACTAATAATTCTAAAGGAAGAGAAAGCCTTTAACAGAGAACACACTGGAGGAGAGTCTCAGATATTTAAATCCAGAAACTTAATATTGACAGAAGAAATCCGTGGGTTTAGGAAGGCAGCAAGCTAACGAAATCTTTGATGAAGACTTTGCACTTTCAGTTGAAATTTTAAAAATTATGAACAGAAATGCAGAATTCTCTGCAATTTGTATTTTATCCATGATACAAGGAAGTGGCCGACTACAAGTTTACCTGGATGAAAAGTAGGCTACTGGGGAAAGTGGATGCCACTTATACAGAAACAATGATAGAAGGCAGAGACATATTTTTGTAGCAAAGGATTTCACCAACTTTGTAAGAGAGAATTTTATGGGTATCAACCCATAAATGGAATACATAAATATATACTTAGAATACATAAATATATACTTAGGAGAAACAGTTAATAAATTGTACTATATGAGATATTACATAGTAAATATTAGGTTCTTTTCAATGAATAATATGACAGTCTTTTGGTGGTCTTTTTAAAGAGCCATTTTTAAATAAAAATTGTTTCAAATTTGGGAAATGAGAAGTTTAAAGTAAGGCCAACCAAATTTCTACAATCCAGTTTCTGTTGCTCAGAGTGGGCAGGCTACAAAATGGTGCATGGCTGAGGCCAGGGGGATCTGCATGTTCCCTACACTGTTGGAATCATATCATACACTCTGTGATATGCAGGAACACGAAGCATTCATAAGTTATGCTTTTCAGGCAAACTTTTACACAGGAATAGTAGTCATCTTCAGAGCTTTCTTTTCTGACTAATTAGAATAGACCTTAGGCAAAACTGTTTGCTTGTTTCATCAAGCTCCACTTTTTGAGCTTCTTTCACCTGTGAATCTATTACTCTGTCCTCTTTTACCTAATACTTTCTGCACAAACCTTATACCCTCAAGTTCTCTTCCCTCCTCCACATCATCAAAACTTGCTTTTGGATCATTCAAGCTGAGGAGAAAATGACTAAGATCTCAAAGTATGACGGGTATTTGAATTTCAAGGGGAAAGAAAGATTTAAGCTCAAGGGATGAGGTTTGGAGATAAAAGGATAAAGGTTGACTGTCAAGCATCGGTTAGTAAATGGGAAGACATTTTAAGCATTAGAACTTTTCTGCATCTCCAATCGGAAGACTAGTCCTGCAAACCATATAGTTGGAGAGAAGTAATTGTATAAAGGCTCGAGATCCCAGAAAACAGAAATAAAAATCATTTCTTCTTAGTTCATAAATAGGATGTAGGTTTACTAAAGAAGAAAGGAAAGGTGTTCCCTGTTTCCTGAACCCAAACCAGCTACCAGGGAAAAGGAGTTGGATGCAGTGGCCTTGGTGTTGGCGAATGGCAGGGAAAATTCAGTGTGGAATTACAGATGGAAAGTGTGTATCAAGATGATATGTGTGTGCATCCATATGTGTTTGTATAGAAGCCACTGCTGTCATCTAGGAAAAGATATTTAAATCCTTCAAAGTTATTAATGCACTGAGAAGAAACTATAAACTTCAACATGAATGAATTGCTAAATTGGGTCATATTTGAGGGGTGAATCAATAGCAGTGAGTTCCTTGAAAGATCTCCTAAGGCTATTTTTTTTTTTTTTTTTTTATGGCACTAGTGTGCAAGGGGTTTGTTCTGAAAGGACACAAATGGGTAATACTATCTGTCAAGGATTTTGGCTGTAGTAGTTGAGCAGAAACTAAAATGTGATGGAACGCACAGTTTTTTTCCTCTCATGTACAAAGTTGAAATGAAAAAGTGAAAAAACTCAATTTTATTATTTTACATTTAGCAGTTATATAAATTAAGACAAACTGATCTTGCTACTCATTATGGTTATTCAGTTACCAAAAAAACACTTGCTTTGAATTGATTCTTGAATATGAATGCACTTCATATTCAGAATCAGATGGCTAAAGAAGACTTTCACATGGGTTTAATTTATGTGGGCCGCTATTTAGTAGTTATTGATTGTTATTCATGGAAAGTAAAAAATTAATTTTCTAACATTTCATCATTTACTATTTTTTTAACAAGTGTGGGATTTTATTTTTCTTATCAGATGTTCTGTTCTTTGTAAAGAAGTAAGGAAAAAAGCACTTACTGATTCTAAGCAAGTCAGCTCCCTGATTTGCCTGCTGATTATGAATATGAATAGAGGCTTTCGCTGTAGCACGGTAGCTCTCAGTCAAGGAAAGCCTGGCTCTAACATAGTCTACAAAGGAAAGGGTGCCAAGGTGTAGTCAGCAATCTTTTTTAATTTTTTCAAAGTTTAAAAAAATTATTGTAGTTTGCACAAATTTTACATTTCTCCTAAGTTGTTTTTACTGTGGAATTTATGATACTATAATACTAGATTTATGAAGAAAGTATAGTAAGTTTCACATATCTCCATATCTTATAGTGATAATGTTTAAATTTGAACACTAGATTGTTATTGTCTCATAAACTAGGAGAAAATTGCTCTGATAACTAGCAGAGGAAGCTGGCAAAAACAATAGATTTTCCATTCTTTGCTTTTTATTGTTTGTGAGCCTAATTAGTCTAGTTGGCCAATTAATGGTAACACATGACAAAATTTTCCTGACTACTAATTAACTAACTCTAATTTCACTAGTTTTGTTACTGCTAAAGCTTCCACTAATTCTATGTGTGACCATTGTACCCTACGTATCCTATTTTCCTCCTCAACCCCTTCCTCATATTCAGAAAGCCCATTTCATCGTGAGTCAAGTGATACTTGTTATAATCAGAGAAAGAGGAAAGAAGAATGAATGTAATAGCAGTTAGCTTAACTGTTAATTAAAAGCCATGTTTTGAGGGTATTAAAACAGAAGATGGTAGAAATGATAATAGTTTAGTTTTAGGGAAGCTGTACTTTATAAACTAGAAACCCAAATGGCACCACAGATAATTTTCCAGGGCTTTAATATATTTGATAACATTTTGTACAAAAGGTTTTTCTATCCACATCTTGAATCATTGCTCTCCTCTTCTTTGAAAGTTAACTCTGATTAAGATGTATTTATATCTCATTGAAATCTTTGACAAAACCAGCTTAGCCATCTGTCTGAATAATGATTTATCTCACATGGAAATATCTTAAACATGTGAACAGTAATAGCTTAAGTGATAATTATTACTAATATTGAGACTTGATTCATCAAGAATATGTTGGAAATGCAGATGGACAGTGAAAGAATGGAAAGAATTTTTAACTAAACATTGCCTTCATATTTAGACCATTGGCTGAGAAATAGGGTGAAGAACATGAAAACAGCTTTCATCGGTTTCAAGGAAGCAGAGTGTATATAGATCACTTACCCTTTACGAGGCATTTTCTCGCAGCCTGGAAGGATATATAGCATTTGTACGTGCCCTTTAATTTAAACAATCCCTCTGTAGTAGTGTTACTCCTGTTTGCAGATAGGAAACAGGCTCAGAAAGATTATGAATGTTACCTAATTCTAGTAAATAGCAAAACCTAAACTGATCTAAATCCAGAGCAAAGCTCTTTCTGCCACGTCAGTGTCAGTCTTTATCTCTGCAAATTATGAACTCTTTTTCCAGAAAAATGCATAAAGAAACAACATGAGATATGATGCCGTATCAGTACAAATCTCACTAAACCATTGGTGTGGTTGGACTTGCTTCTGCTGGTAGATCTTTTGCAAAATTGCTTTCCTCTGAGATAGCGTGCTTTAAATATTTTCTCGATTTTTCTGAATTATACATATCAGAACACTATTTTGCTTGAAGGCTAAAGAAAAATGAAAGCTTATTTAACTACACCTCGGTGCCAGTCTTGCATTATATACTCTGCCTCTGCCAGGATTCAAGGATAGGTGTGTCCTTGAATGTTTTACTGTTTACTATACTATGACTTCTTTCTGATAACTGTGAAGTAGACATAATTTAATAATTATAAGAAAAAAAAGAAACGCTGCTTCTTGGTCCTCAACATCATGCTGTTTGCCGACCTCACTGCCCTACGCTAATTCTTTCTTATTTCTGTTGCCCTTTGGTACAGAGAACACATTTTTGTGACTCTCACAGTCTTCACCACTCCAAGCGCCTCTTACATAAACCCAGGCCCTCTCAAGCAGTTAGTTTGTGCCAGGCAGTCTTAGGGTCACTTGTACCGATATATGTATAATTTTGAACTTCTCAAGTAGGGTCCTTGCAGACAGTCGAGTATAATGGTTAAGAGAGTTGGCTCTGATATCAGATCTTCTGAGTCCAAATACTGCCTACACCCTGACCAGCTGTGTAGAGAACGTTGGAGAAATCACCAAACCCTCTTAAAAACATCAGATTTCTCATCTGGAAAATGGGATAATAAATGAACTGACCCCATAGAGTTGATGTGTAAATTAATGTAACATGAGATGGTGCATGTTAAGCATTTGCACAGTGCCGGCTCCTATTAGTAATAGCTGCTCTTATTAATTGTTCACTTTGTATTCGCAGTCTCAGCTAGGTGTCCAACGTATAGTAGTTTTTCAGCAAATACTCACTGGATTGAACTAGTTCTGAAATTTAAGCACTTTGTCAGCGGTAGAGTAGTCACCCCCCTCCCATGGCTTCTCCCACAGAAAGGGCGAATAGGCAGAAGATCCAACTATCATATCCTCTTTTCTTACTCTAACCCTCTCATGCAGCCCCCAGTAATAAAGTAATATTCATGAACCCCAACAAGTTTGGGAATTTTTCAAATCACACTATTTGCAAATAGTTGGGTTTCCCTAATCTAATATGTCCCAGGACCCCAGGGTCACCAAGCTTATATTAATTATAATTATATTAATCCAGTCTGGTTGAGACTAATGATGATAATTAGTGAACCAACTATTTATGAGCTCGTTGGGCTTTTTAAAATTTATTGTCCATACTTCGTAGAGGCATAGCTCTTTTGTGCTTGTAAGAGACTCAACAGTCAAGGTGATCTTTTAAAAAGGACAAATCAGATATCATTGGCCTGCTTCTAACCGCTAAAGGCAATTGGTTGTGAAGAGACTAAAATATAAAATCCTTAGCAAGGCTTGCAGGCACCATGTACTCTGGCCACTTCCTACACCTTCCCACGACCCTCACCCAGTTCTGGGCACATTTGCCCTTTTCTTGCCGTCCGAGGTGACAAGCTTGGCTTGTTGCTGTCTCACAGCTCGGCATCTGCTGATTCTTCTACCTAGACCAGTTTCCCTCTGATCCTCAAGTGTCAGTTCAAACGTCGCCACTACTATCTTGGACAAAGAGACCTGCCTCCTCAGTGCCTCCCTATGCCATTGTCCAGTTGGATTTCTGTCACTGTGTGAAATCTGTTTACGTGGTTACTCTGCCTCCCCCCACCTCTGGGGCATTTGTTTAAGAGCAAGGGCTCTATGCTCTCTTGTTCACCACTGAATCTTCCAGGGCTTTCAACATGGAAGGTGCTCCGGACATGTATATTGAATAAATGAGGAAATATGTGAATGAATGAAAAAAATGTGAAACACTAAAACAATATTTCTCTTTCAAAAGACCAGAGTAATGAGAAATAACTTCATTCCATAGGAATCAATCATACTTAGTTACGGATACGTGCCTTAGTAGTTCACATTCAATACAAAATGTTCCTTTGCTTTCTGGGACTTTACAAGGCATTAATTAAATTTTGCTCATTTTAAGGCCAATCTGCAAGACATTATTTAACTTGCCTACTCTAAAGTTCCAGCATTAACTCAGCCAGTGGCATCAACAATTACTGATTGCGTGACCTTGGGTTATTATGCTTAACCTCTCAGTGCCTCAGTTTTCTCATTTGTAATATGAGAATAATAATAAGGCTTATCTCATAGGTTTATGAGGAGGATAAACCTCATATATATATAACATACAGTCTTAGGATAGTGTCTGGCACATGGTATGCATTATAGAAGTATTGACTGCTGCTACTAGTATTGTTATTATGAGAATTAAATGCTGAGAATAATCCTTCCTATAGTTGTATATTTCCACTGAAGATAAATGAAACTAATAGAATATTTAGAAATCAGATTAAAGAAGGGGAGCCAGTAAAATCTACCAAGGTAGGAGATTATGAGGGTGTGAAAGCACAGAAGCATAAAAACAAATAGTTTTTGTTTTCTCTTTCAAAGAAGAAAAGAGTCTAGAAATATAAAAACAAAAACTACCCATCGGCTGTGCTAACATGGAGATCACTGGTGATATTCATAAGTAAAATTTCAGGGCAGTGGGCAAAGAGGTTGGGGTGAGAGAAGCCAGATGGAAGTAAATTATAGAGTAAATGAGACATGAGGAAATAGAGAAAATACATGAAGATAATCTGGAAAGCTCAGCCATAAATTGCATATAGAAGATATGCAGAGTGTTTCATGTTGCATATATTTTTTTAATATGTTAAGTAGGAGTTGATAGTCTAGAATAAGTTTGAGTTTTGATGGGACTAATTCATAAGAAGTAGATGGGTTGAAGGAAATGCAGTGTTGTGAAGTACTTGAGAAGATGAGAGAAAATGGAATCCCCACCATGTGTAGTGCAAGTGGCCTGTTAGCTTTGATTCTTACAATAAAAGGGAATACAAAGATCAGTGCAAATGCTAATGAGCTAATGGATTTGATGGTGGGGTATTTACTGACTTCTATTTTTTTAATGAGATATGAGGCAACTCATCAGCTGAGAGTGAGGGAAATAGAGAGGAGGGAGGGAAATTTGAGGAGGGTGGGGAAGGTTTGTAAAACAATAGTCCTTAAGGAGAATTAGAAAGAACTTACTGGTAAGTTAGAGCAATATTTCCAGTCTTGAAAACCCATTTGAAGTTGGTAATCATTAATTTACTGGAATACCAATTTGCCCTGCCATGTAATTTTTCTCGAGCCAGCTGGAAATAAGTTATGAAGAGGCAGAAAAGAGAGAGAGATGACAATCAAGAGAAAATACAATGAGTATTTTAAATGTATATATGATGTTCAACCCCGATAGTTATCAAAAAATTCAAAGAAATGGAACATGAGATTCCAGTTTATTAATTTAGCAAAATCAAAAATTATATATAATATCTTATCTTAAGAAAGTTCTTTACAGTATAATTTGGTTTGATCTTTTGAAAAGTAATTTGGCAATGTCTAGTAAGATAAAAATGTTCATAGCTTTTTACACATTAATTCTAATTCTGGAAACTTACTCTAATAAATAATTTATATTTAGAAAATTATATAAATAAAAATATTCATTGTTATGTCTTTTGTAATAACAAAATATTTGAAACACCTTTGTCAACAATAGGAAAATGTTTTAGTAAGTTATATACTCTTAGTAGAAAATTACACAATTATTATAATTACAAGACTATGCAGCAAAATAGAATAATGCTCAAGAAAGAATGAATAAAGCTGATTTCAAAATTTTGTCTACCTTGTGACAACTATGTAAACATATGAATATTTATTAAAAGTTAAACCAAAATAAAAATTTAAAAGCTCTGTAATAGTAATGGGAATTTTGTTTCAAAACATTCTTTATCATGGTTTTTTTTTATAATTTTGCTTTTTTTCTTTTTGAGGAAGATTGGTCCTGAGCTAACATCCATGCCCATCTTCCTCTCTTATATATGTGGGATGCTTTTTAAGAGGCATAATGAAAGAGTTTTGCTCTACCCGTTTTCTTAAGACTTTCCGATTATTACATCATGTTACATTTCATACTTTCAAATAAATTCAATGATTCTATCATCAGAGAAGATTAGACTTATTTGACAGTTCATTCTTTCAAGTTATTTGGAATAAAACGACCATTTGCACTTGTAAGTGCTTTAAAAATATCATTTCAAGATTTTTCTTTTTTGCTTAGTCTTTCCTAGTACAGAGATTAAGCAAACTACCTAAAATTGCTAGCCATTCTTTCCCACTTTTCTCATTTTTATTCATTTATCTTGCCCTTCACAGAAATGATAACAAATGAATCTGCAGATGCACCTGCCAATTTCTTAAATCCCCTTATTATACACATTGTGAAATCGTGCTGATATGAATACTTTCCGTAGTTTCAGAGCTCTTTAGTTATTGAATTATACTTTGGTCTTCTGTAATAAGTATCTTATGTAAGTGTAAAATTTGGACACAGTTTCTGGAAGTCTTTTGATTTCTTAGTTCAAAAGTGAGAGATCCTTAGTTCAGCCATAGATTAACAATTATTTGCATAGTTAGGAGCTCCTAAATTATTGGTTGATGGATACCTGGCAGCACTTTTAGAAGTCCTCTATTAATCTCTCTCTCTCTCATTCTTTCTCACACACAAGCACAGACACACATATACATATACTGTGATTAAAAGCCCAGACTCTGGCTCTAAGGTTCTAATTTCAGTTCTGCTATTTCTGCGCCATTTCACCATAGGCAAGTAACCTACTATCTCTGAGTAACAAGTATCTTATTCTCATCTGTAAAATGGAGACTCCAATTATATTAGACAATCCTCAAAACATACCTAATGATTTTAGTGTTCCTTTTACAGAGTTGGGTACAAAGCAGGCACTCACAATCTGGTAGTATTTTTATTACTCTATTATTATTTAGGCCTTGGTTTTCCCTGAGTCTGTGGATCCCCATAGTGAAATGCAATTTCCAGTAAATTGAGAAACACCTGTTATCAACAAAGAGTTTTAACTGAGTTCATTACTTTTCAATGCAATCCAGAGTAGTTTTCTACTTTCTTTGTTTGCCTTGTGTAGATGTTCAATAAAGGTTTATTTAATAAATAAATGAATGAATAAGTGAGTGCATGGACAAATGATTAAAAGCTACATTTTGAGAAGGTAGGACAAATATGACAGAGTAGAACAGATGAAAAAAGGGCCCCTGGAAAAAAATTGCCAGCTCGTGTATGTGCCCAGGGTCAGCCTAGGGAGATTTGCTCTATTTTGAAAAACACAGAGGAAAATGTGTTGAATAAGTTATTTTAATTATTTTTAAAAGTTAAACACAAATTCCCCGATGATTTCCAAATTTGGCACCAATAAAAATAACATGAGATTAGCAATACTAAAGATAGAATATGGAGCTACGATCACATTAAATGACAATATGTAGTCTAAATTTGTGAAACATTTCTCAGTTGGCTGATAAAACTTAAGGTGGTGAGTGAATTTTGAATAGCAAAAGGTAGAGAGAGAAATGGCCTTTTCAACATTTTGTTGTGCCTCTAAGTAAAATGCTTGGTAATCTAGCTACAAAGCTCTATGTCCCATGGACTCTAGGCACATACTGTGTCAAAGATTTCTCCTGTGAAGACCATATTTTGCCATGGAAGGGATCTGTCAAAGTAACACACGTGGCAGTATCATTGTCAACCACAAGTGCCAACAAACTCCAACTTAAATTGATGAACATACTATTACATGATACTATCATTATTTTGTGAGTTTTTTAGGAAAAGGTGGGTAGGAAATGTATAAAAATGAAGCCTTTATAGACTGAAATAGCAATGCATCATTTTGACAATATAAAATACATTAACTAAAGTTGTTATAGCATCTTGCATTAATATTTCACTGTACGTTAGACATTGCCTGCAATCAATGTTTGTGATAATCTCTGCCCTCTGAAGTGGAATCATGCCCGTGGTACACGTTAATCATATAAAAAATTAAACATTGAAAAGAAATTCATCATTTAAAGAAAATTTGCTTTGATTTATTTAGTGTGTTCTTCCAAAAAGGTGATACCAAGAATTAGTGTTTATTGAATTGGAGTTACAAATCCTTTCAGAGTTACTTAGTTTTTTCTTCAACATCAATATCAATGAAGGCAAAGAAAAGTTACATATTCATTAAGAAATACAGGCACATAACCATAAAACAAGAAAACACAACTTTTTTTCATAAACTTTATTTTTTTAAATAGTTTTAATTCTTCAGTAAAATTAGGACAATAGTATAGGATGTTTCTATATTACATTCTATATTACACAACACCCATTTTCCTCTATTATTAGCATCAGAATATTAGTATGTTACATTTGTTACAATTAACAAATATTGATACAATATCACTTACGAAGTTCATACATTAGTCAGATTTCCCTAGTTTTTATCTAATGTCCTTTTTCTGTTGTGGGATTTCATCCAGGGTACCACATTACATTTAGTTGCCATGTCTCCTTAGACTTCTCTTAGTTTTGATAGTTTCTCAGACTTTCCTTGTTTTTGATGACCTTGACAATTTTGAGTAGTATTAGTCAGATGTTTGTGGGATGCCCACTATTGGAATTTGTTTGATACATTTCTCATGATAAGGTTGGGAGTCTGTGTTTGGGAAGGAAGACCACAGAGTAGAAGGGCCATTTTGTCAGATCACATTAAGGGTACATACTGTCAACATGATTTATGACTGCTGAGTTCATCCTTGATCACGTGGCTGGGTGGTGTTTTCTAGGTTTCTCCACTGTAAAGTTACTCTTGTTCCCCTTCCCATACTTTACTCTTTGCGAGGAAGTCACTATGCCCAGCCCACAACTAAGGAGTGGGGAGTTAAGCTTAAGGTGGAGTATCTACATAAACTATTTGGAATTCTTCTGTACTAGAGACTTGTCTATTCTCCCCCATTCATTTTGCATCCAGTTATTTATTGATATCAGTAAGAAGTCATGGATTTTTATTTTATACTGTAGGTTATAATTTAATACTACTTTATTTGCTTTGTTACTCAAATTGTGAACTCTGACTCCCCCACCAAAGTTGCTTCAGTGTGGTCCACTGATGAGCTGAGCCTCCACCCTATTCATCAGCAAAGAGACTTAAGAAGGTGGTGCCTGACAGGGCTAGTTACCACCAGGCTGCCGCCACACAGTCATAGGGTCCAATGTGGACCTCCACCTCTACTTGATGTCAGTAACAGCAGGAATGTTGCAAATTGGAGCTAGTAGACATTCTACTTGCCCCTAACACCTGGTGTCAGTGAGATCCAGCAGGGTGCTGAATCCCTATACCCATCTTGAAACAATAGGACCGAATGAGGTGGCACAAAGCAGGGCTAGCTCTTCCTCCCTCCCTGGTGTCACTGGGGCCCAGCAGAGAGCTGAGCCTCTACCCCCACCCAATTTCAATAAGATGGAATGAGGTGGTGTCAAGAAGGACAGTTAACACTTCATTTCCCCCTCCCTTGGTGTCCGGGGATGTAGTGGGGAGCTGAACCTCCACTCCCACTTAGAGGCATCAAGGTGACATGAGTGGTCTCACTTTTGGGGGTAAGGTGTCAGCAGGGCCAAGAGGAGAGTTGAGCTCTACCCCATCTGTCTGCAGTGACACACTGTGAGTCAGTGCCTACTTTTGCTGGCGTATTGTTAGCAGGGCCCAGTGGAAAGCTGCACGCACCCCCTCCTCCAGACCTCACGCTATACCTCAGTATAGGGGGACTTCCTGCTAAAAAATAATAATAAGATTAAATAGGATCCAGAGTCATATATTACTCATAATGTTCCGAATGCAATTGAAAATGATTCATCATACCAAGAACCAGGAAATCACAAAATGAATAGAAAAGACATATACCAATACTGAGATAAATCAAGTGTTGGAATTATCTGACAAGGATTTTAAATAAGCTGTCACATAAATGCTTCAATAAGCGAGTATACGTTCCTTGAAGTAAATGGGAAAAAAATAGAAAATGTAAGCAAAGAACTAGAAGCTATAACAATAAAAACAAATGAAAATGGTAGAACTGAAAAATACAATAAACAAAATAAAAACCTTGCCAGACAGGCTCAATAGTAGAGTGGAGACGACAAAGCCTAGAATCTGGAACTTGAGGACAGATCAATAGAATTTACCAAATATGAAAAACAGAGAGAAAAATAGACTCCAGTGGGGAGTGGAGGTGGCAAAGAATGGGATCTCAAGAACCTGTGGAACAGTAACAAAAGAGCTAACGTTCGTATCATCAAAGTCCCAGAATTAAAAGAGAGCAAGTAAGACTGCCAAAGTATTCGAAGAAATGCCTAAAAAGTTCCCAAATTTTTAAAAGACATAAACTTACAGATTCGAGAACCTGAGCAAAATTCAAATAAGATAAACACAAAGATACCCATGCCAAGACAGATTGTAATTAAACTTTTGAAAAATAAAGACAAAGGAAAAAAACTCTTGAAAATAGACTGGGAGAAGTAAGCATTACTTAAAGAGAAACACCGATTCCAGTGACAGCATATTTCTAATCTGGAACTATGGAGCCAGAAGCATTGACATAACATTTTTCAAGTAGAGTACTGAAAGAAAAGAACTGTCAGTCACAAACTCACAAATGTTATGTTCCCTTTCTTGTTTGACTTATATTAATGGACTACTAACTACCCTTTCTATGTCCAAGATTGCTACCACCCTTCTCCATGAATCCAGCCACAGTATTTCCAGAGTGATCATTCTAAAACTGAGACAATTTTTTCCTATAAAAACACCTAATCGTGTTGTGCAAATCAACTTTTCTCTGTTCTCTTCCAACTTTAACTTTCCAGTTAAAATCCTTCAATGGATTCCCATCTTCCTTAGGATAAAAGCTCACATCCTAACTGTCTTTTAATAGGTTTTGGCTCCTGTAACAAAAATACCACAGACGGGGTGTCTTCTGAACAACAGAAATTTATTTCTCACAGTTCTGGAGGCTGGAAGTCCAAGACCAGGATGCCAGCATCGTTGGGTGAGGGCCTTCTTCTGGGGTCACAGACTTCTCATGGTATCTTCACATGGCAGAAGGGGCTAGGGACTTCTGTAGGGTCTCTTTTATAAGAGCATGATACCCTTCACGAGGGCTCCACTCTCCTGACCTTATCACCTCCCAAAGGCCCACCTACTAATACTATCACCTTTGGGGATTAGGATTTCAATTTAGGAATTTCAGGGGACACAAACATTCAGACCATAGCACTTGCTATACAAACATGGACCATTCATGATCTGGGTTCTACCACTCTCTCCACTGTCGTCTTTTCTTACACTCTGATGAGCACTCTTTGTACTGGTTGTATGTGGAGCTCGTTTCTGGTCCAAATCTTAATCATTCTTTTTCTTGGTGCCGTGAATTTCTCTTCTCTATGCCTCAAAAATTCACCTCTCCTTCATGTTACATATCCATGTCAGGCATTGCCTTCTACAGGAAGCCATGCTGATATTCCTCATATACTACAGTCCAAAGCATGATTAAGGTCCTGCTTTGTCTTCCTATAGCACTCTGTAGTAATTTGTATTGTAATTATGGATTTACTTATCTGGACGTCCCAATACATTGAATTCTAGATGATAAGAAAATGGTTTTATTAATGGTTAACACTGGGGCCTAACTTAACCCCTGATATACTTTAGGTGTTTAGTAAATGTTTGTTGAATGAATGGTCAACTTGAAATCTCAATCATTTCACTTTTTTTTAATCTATCAAAGATACCCACAGTTCTCCAGAAGATTAGAGACTTAGGACCCTAGACTTAGTTTAATAGAGGAAATTGTTACTGAGACAAAAGTGCCTAAATGCCTTAAAGGAAAAGCATTAAGGGGAACTCAAACTAAGGCAATCCCAAATGATTTATAGGACCCTAACAATCCAGCACTCCTTACAGAGCCATTATTGGGACAAGTACCAAGGCATGGCCCATTATGTGTCACTCCTATTAGATCTTTGGGTTTTTAAACAGATAAGAAAGAGCATGACTTTAAAGAGGAAAATAACTTATATGAGAATGGCCAATGGATAAAGGGAAAGAAAGCTAGTGCCACTTTTTTCCCATTAATGATGGTGTGAAATTTAGGGGCAGTTGGTCCTGTAACAGGTGTGGTTATAATGTGAGGACACTGCTCCCTTAGTTACTCAGAAAACTGCTGTTGTTATTTTGAACCAACCTCGGGACTTCATTGTTTCACTTGCTGTAGCCTTTGCCTTCCCCCTGATATCTATCTTTCTAAATTACTGACAAGCAGTCAACAGGTTTATTCCCTCCCTACCACCCCCTCACAAAAGGAGACACACACAAACACACACACCCACTTTTGTGTGTGACAGTGCTTGAAAAGACCAGCCTGCAGTGCATGTGGCAAGGATATTGTACCTTAAAGGTCTCTGTGAAATATCTGTCTGCATGTTCCTATGTTTATTTTAGGAATAATTTAATTTAGTCAAGTTAATAATTTCCTGAAGATCTAGGTGAAGACTGAAGAAAGTAATTTTTAAAGAAAGACTTAGAAAACTTGCCTTTTGCCCTTACTTTGTGTCTTAATGAACAAAGGATAACTG
Organism: Equus quagga; assembly: GCF_021613505.1. NCBI lineage: Eukaryota > Metazoa > Chordata > Mammalia > Perissodactyla > Equidae > Equus > Equus quagga. Next base: position 74,706,272 of record NC_060282.1, read on the forward strand.
GGCTTTTTTTGAAGTCTTTGCTTGGCTTGAAGACCCCAAGTACAACCTGTACTTGTCATAATATGTTAACTTTGTGAGAATTCAGACTTAAAAACTGTGAATTTCCTTTAAGTTATACTGTTTAGAAGATATATGCTTGAACATTTACTCAAAACTTTAAAAAAATTGAAATCTGTATGTACAGATAATTTCCCTTTCTCTTGCTGTCTCTATTTCAGTTTCCTGAGTTTTGGGGGAAGGCCTGGTTTCCCCAAAGGAAAGATTTCTGGTAGAAGTCTGAAGGTCTGATCTGCGAAAAAAAAATCCAGTATAGCCAATGAATTAAGGACAAGAAGGTTTCCACTCAGGTAAGAATGTTTAATCTCACACATTCAACCACCTTGATAAAGTGTGCTGATAGCTGGATAGGATATGACTGCTTGGAAAAAGATGGATATGTAACCTGCCCTCCAAGGAAGCTATTCGCAATTCCCTTGGAGGTTGTGGTGTTTATCAGAGAGTACCTTGGAGGAAAACAAATACAATAACAGTGTGATGCTCTTTTCCATTTTTAGCTCATTGTTGCTAAGTACACTTAGTGATCTTGGTGCCTGTGGTTGAATCCCAGGAGGTCAGGCATGTGGAGCAGCAGATTAACCCTTTCAGTGTTTTCTCCTAAGACAAATCATTTTCATCGGTTGTCCCCATGATCTTCTAGTTGCTTATTAAAATTAAGGGCTATGGTGGCATCTAGTCTGCTAAGTGAGGAATAGCCTCAGTCAATGGTGCGAGGAAATCGGCTTGGTTCTTATTGGAGCATGTCTGGTTTTGGTCTTGGCACAAGTGAGCACACATAGGGAGTTAGAAGGGAGGAGAATGGGGCATGGGGAAGAGGAGTTCTGTTTCATTTTACCTGTGCGTGTCAAAACCCCACTAATAATTTTATTTGCACTAGCAACTAGAGATAAAAAAACTTAGGGCAAAGGGAATAATGAAGATGTCGCATTATATGGCAAAACAAACGTCAGTAGTGACATCAAAATCAGGGCCTATCCATCTCATTCACAGTTATACTCAGTGTTTAGCAAAGCATTTGACCCCTACTGAGTACTCGATATGAAGACACATGTTGAATGACTTATAGATGAATGAATGATAAAAAGTTAATATGGTAGAAAACGTGTTTCATCCTTGTATTTCCTTGTGTGTTGACTTTTGTATTCTCAGGACCCAGCACAGTAACTGACACATGGAATGTAATATTTGTTGAAAGAATGGATGAGTCCCCATGATTCTAAGGATAAATATAAAACCAACACAGACCTCATACTTGCCAAGGTCTATGGCAGAGGTATCCACGGGATGAAAGCCTAGAGCTCAGACTGCTAACATAGCTGACAGAATTTATCTAGTTTTAATCATTTACATATCATCCCATTGCATTAGCCATGATACCTACATTAGACTATAAAATGACTTGAAGATGGATAGAAAATCCCCTTGATAAGCTTCTGTGCCCCGTTATTCTCAAAACATGATTTTTCGAGCCTTTTTATAATGACAAAGTTAAGGGCAATTTCAGAATCACTAGCTGCTACACTGCTATTTATACATTTCCCCAGATCAGGAGTATAGCCGTAGTACTAGAGCAGCTATTTCTCTGTAATTTACTGTTGCCATCTTCTACACTCCCCAGGGAGAACAAAAGCCATTTAATTAAAGAAAGAAAGGTAAATTTAGCATAATGCAGCTTCCACAGAACCAAAACACACATATGCACGTACTCTCTCAGACATGAAGATGAAATAATAATCTAAAATGTCACCCTGGAACTCATGGCAGAATAAGAGGAAATCCACTTATATTTGGTTATTGTATTCTTCTATTAATGTGTGATATTCAGATGGAAGCAAATTCTGAGTTGCTAGATGGGGAAATAGCTTTGTACCATTTTTACCTTTGTATGTGTTTATCAATAATGCAGAGTGCCTCCCCTGCTCCCTCCATTTCCTGTATTCTCTGGGGGGCAGGAGATGTAGGTATCAGTTGTTTTTAAAATTTCTAGGCAGCCAAAGGACTAGTACCACTTAAATAAAGATGGCAAATTGTCCCAAAGTAGGAGGCTTTGTTATGGAACATAAAGTCCTCATATGAAGGGGGAAGAATTTCACAGCTTGAAGGTTTCAACCACAAAAGATTTATGAGTAAATATGCTTGTTGTTTCAAAGTGGACTCTTTTCTGTAATTAATATCTAGGGGTTTATCTTTGGTATCTAGGGAATTTGGACTTCTAAAATATTATTGTATAATGATTGGTACATGTGAAAGGGTATATTCAAATATATGTAAGTTATGAGACATAATAATAAAATAAACTTATGTAAACATACCACCAAAACTAAGAACTAGAATCAAAACTGCTGAATCTTCTCTTTGTGCTCTACCCGGATCCCACCTTCCTGCTTTTACCAAAGAAATAACTCTGCTCTTAGCTTTATGTTCAACATTCACTTAATTTTTATGTATTTTTTCCTATACATGTGATTTTGCTAATTATTGAGTTTTATATCATACTTACTGTAGTCTTCTGTGTTTGTTATTTTTCACTCAACATTATGTTTCTAAGGTTTATCCATCTTGTTTTAACTAGTGTGCATTCATTTTCATTAATGTGTAATATTTCATTGTATAAATATAGGAAAATATATTTATTATCCTATTGATGATATTTGGGTCATTTGGAACCTATTATCAACAGTACTTCCGTGAACATTTATTTTAATGTGTTCCAGTCACATGTGTAAGGTGTATTTTAACATATGTAACTAAGAGTAGAATTGCTGAGTCATAGGGAATTCAAATATTTAACTTTAAAAGATGATGACAAAATATTTTCCAAAGTTATGGAATCAATTTCCAGTCTCTTTGCTCTACAGCCTCATCAGTTAGAACGACCAATCTAGTTGGTATAAAATTTCATTTCTGGGCCAGCCCCATGGCCAAGTGGTTAAAAAGTTCCTCATGCTTCACTTAGCTGGCCCAGGTTCATGGGCCCAGATCTTGGGCGTGGACCTACTCCACTCATCAGCCATGCTGTGGAGGCATCCCACATATGAAATAGAGGAAGCTTGGCACAGATGTTAGCTCAGGGCTAATCTTCCTCAAGAAAAAAAATCTCATTTAGTCTCTGTATTAGTCTGCTAGGGTTGCGATAACAAATTAGCACAGACGGGTGGCTTAAAAAACAGAAATCTTCTCACAGTTCTGGAGGCTGGAATTCCAGGTCAAGGTGTTGGCAGGTTTGCTTTCCGCTGAAATTTCTCTGCTTGGCTTTCAGGTGACCACTGCCTTCTCACTATGTCCTCATGTAGCTTTTTCTCTGTGTGTATGCAACTCCAGTGTCACTCGTCTTCTTATAAAGAGATTAGTTAGAGTAGATTAGGGCCCCACTGTTATGACCTCATTTAACCATAATTGCCTTTTTAAAGGTCCTATCTCCAAATACAGCCACACTTGGAGTTGGGGGATCAACAAATGAATTTTAGGGAACAGAATTCAGTCTATAACAGTTTTAATTTGTGTTTCCCTAATTACCAATAGGTTGATAATCCTTTCATTTGCTTAAGAGTTATTTATATTTCCAATTCTGTGAAATTCCAGAGCATATCTTTTGTCCACTTTTCTACTGTTTATCTTTTTATTACTTCTTTCTTATTGTTCTTTAAATACAAGTAAATTAATAGTTCTTTATCAACTATATATGGTACAAATAAGTTATGTTTTGTCCTCTAACTTTTTCAATGTTGTCTTGTGATAAATAGCAGCTCTTAATTTTAATGAAATCAAATTTATCTTTTAGGTTAGTCTTTTTGTCTTACTTAAAATGTCCTTTCCTAGTTTAATGCTACACAAATATAGAAGATTTTCTTCTAAAAGTTCTATGGTATTTTTATTTCTTCTGTATTCAAGCCATTGATCCATTTAGAACTGGTTTGTTTGTATTATCCAGTTTCTTTGTTTCCTTATGAATAAATAAGTTTTCCAAGACCATTTAGGAAATAGTCCATCCTTATCCCAGTAATCTGCAATGACTTCTTTGTGATATGTCCGAATAGTTTATGGTCAATTTCTGGACTCTTTTATTCTGTCCCACGAGACTGTATGACTACCCCGAAACACCACCACACTGTCTTAGGTAATATAGCTTTACAATGATCTTTATATTTGTTGAGTAAATCCTTCTATGTTAACGTTCTTTAGGTGTCTTTGAGCTATTCTTGGCCATTTGACCATTCCTATAAGTTTCAGAATTAGCAGGTCTACAAAAACCTTGGTTAAGTAGTTTGATTAAAACTACATTTAATGTATAAATTAAGTTGGGAAGAATTTACATCCTTATGATGAGTCTTTCTTTCCATAAACAAGGTGTCTCTCTCCATTTATTTAGGACTTTTTTAATATCTTTCAATAAGTTTTTATCAATTTCTCCATAAATGTCTTGCACATATTTATTTATATTTATTCCTAGGTGACTTTTTCTTTTCTTTTTCTTTTGCTATTTTAAATTATTTTTATGCTCTCTCTTTGTTGCTGGCTTATAGAAATGCAATAGGTCTTAGGATCTTGAGCTTATATCTAACCATCTTGTTAATATTACTTATTAATAAGAGAGAAGATTTTCTTAGCAAAGGGGAATAAATGTAAAATGTTTTTAAAATGTTATAGGTCAGCCCTGGTCAATAGAACTTTCTATGATAATGGAAATGTTCTTAGTGCTGTCCAATACTCTAGCCATTAGTCACATGTGATTTTTTTTATTTAAATGTAAATTAAATAAAATACAATAAAATTAAAATTTCAGTTTTGGAGTCTAACTAGCCCACATTTCAAGTGTTCAATGGCCACATGTGGCTAATGGGTACCATACTGGACAGCATAGCTCTAGACTATCAGACTGTGGAGCCACGGGTCCCAGGCTTTTGTCTTTCTTAGTGGCACAGAGAGATCTTTCATGTGACAATTATTCTGTTACTAGGAAGGAAAGTGACTTAACCTAGTCATCTTTAGCTTTTTGAAATAATCCAGCATGGCTTTCACTATCCATGAATTTCTTGAATCATATTTATATTTTTCTTGAAGTACTTCTTTAATTAAGCATTCACTCTGTGGCAAGGTTCACTGTCCCAAAATGACAAAGTATCAAAAGGTCCCCCGTGCCTGACAAGCTGTCACTGGATGAAGAAGTCTTTGTTACCTTTCCTTATCTGGTCTTTATTGTAATCAGATGTTAATCTGCATCAGTCTTCATATTCCAAATTTACCTTCAGAATTATCAACTATTCCCATGATAGTTGTCTTTATTTCCTGTAGATAGTGTCATGACCTTATAAGTGCAGTTTTCATTGTTTTCTTCTAAAATCTCATATTTATCCATGTGGAAATGCGTCTCCCATTTTTTTGCCCTCTTATAAGCTCTGCCTACAAATTAATCCTCATGAGATTTATTTCCCTTAACCTTTAATTATTTAATAGTTGGTAAAAAAAATTAAGAGATCACTGGTAAGTCCCTTTTTCTAATCATCTATACATTTTAAACAGTATTAAAATAAGAAATAATACTTGGTAACCAGAAGACCTGAGTCCTACTCTTCAACCATGAACTATGTGCATTCAAATAAGTCATTTTCTATATAAGGTTTATTCTGATTCTAAAATCATTATGCTTATTTAGAAAATTCTGTTTGAAATATAACAAGTCTCAAAAGCTATATACGTTTTGAAATCTATAAAAAAACATAAAGAATTCAGATATTTTCCCTGAATTTGATATTAATCTGTAATCCTCATCCTCCACATATATCATGCTCTAGCTGCAGTTGATGCAAAGACAAAACATAATGTCTCAATACTGTGTACTTGTTTTATAAATGGATACTTTTGTTTAAAATTGTGTTTTTCTAAATTTGTGATTCTCTTTTCACAACTTTTCCATTCCCCATGCCACTACAATCAATCACTCATGATAGAAAATTATTCTCTATTCTGTTTGCTAAAACTCTTTTTAGAATATCAAGTTTCAAATTCTCATTAATGCAGGAAACTTTGAAAATGAGCTTCCATAATTTCCAGGATTGATGTTTTGTTTCATTAGCATTCAGGACACCATACTCTCGTAGAGTTCTTCCTTCCTCACTTATGTTTCCTTCCCAGTCTACTTTGGTGATGCCTCCATCCCCTCAGCATCTAATGGGAGAGAGCCCTAATGCTCATTCCTGGCCCTTCTCACTCTCCATCTACACTCACTATTCATGAGTTTGAATCTGGTCCTATTACCTTAATGGGCAGATGACTGTGATGCCCAAACTTATACTTCTAGCCCTAACCACTCACCCAAGCTGTAGACTCCTAATGCCTAGTTTCCCACTAAATATCTCCTCTCTATGCATAATAGACATTTCAAATTCAGCAAATAAAACTAAATATTTTGCTTTGATCCACCCCTTCCACTCCAGTTTTTCCTGGCTCCATAACTCATCCAGTTGTTCAGGCCAAAAATGTTGGATGCAGCCTTAAACTCTCACTTTCCCACAATTCCTACATCCAGTCTATCAGAAATTCTTGCCAGCTCTAACTTGAAAATATATTCTGAATCCATCTACCTCTCACCATCTTCACCTTACTCCAAGCCATCATTGCTTGCCTCATCTAATGCAATAGGCAGCCTCTCCACGATTTCCCCGTTCCTCAAACCTGCCCAATCCTTACAGTCGATAACCAATACAATAGCCAGAATCTAAGAAACATAAATCAGATCATGTTATTTCTCAAAACCCATTCCCATCACTTTTAGAATAAATATTAAACTGCTTTACATGTCCTACAGGCTCTTATTCAATGTTTTCCCACCTTATTCTCCAAACTCATTTACTACTACTGTTCTCTCACACCCTGGCCTCCAGGATTTTTCTTGCTGTAAAGGCTTTCCCAGCATCAGGGCCTTTGTACTTGCTGTCCCCTAAGACCTGGAAGATCTATAAGATTCCTCCAAACAAGATCATTTCATCTTATGGAGACATTTGGTAGAAGCTATTTTTGCAAAAGATAGATACATTTTACTATTCCCATATTTAGCAATTTCCAAGTTCATTAAATAACGAATCTGAACTGATAGAGCTAAAACAAAAGAATTATAGTTGGTGAGACCTATGTGTTTTAAATGGTGAACTTTGAGGAACTGTAGACATGTGAGCAACACTATGGTTTCAATATTTGATGCATGAGAATCAGCTGAGGTGTCTTCCAAATACCCATTACCCCCTACAGAGATTCTGAGCAGGAATTCAGGAAGGGTCCATGGATCTCAGTTGATTCTGCTGCAAATGGTTTGCAGACAGCCCTTTGAGAGAGACCAAGCTAGTGTATTTGCTCCATACAAGGAGACCAGACGTGACCACCAATGATCAGGCAACTCACCCACGAGATGCAACCGAGAATCTACGGATGACTTAAAACCTCAGTGATAAAAGAGGAAGAGGATTCAATAAGGACCAGTATAGATGCTATCCCAAGCATTCTTAGCTAGGAGTTTTGCAAACCCATTCATAGAAATGGGCTGGTAGTTAACAGCCAAATGGCACTATGTATTATTTATTAAGTTGCTGGGTATTAAAATATATAGATAAGATGATAAAGTTTGTTACATATATTATTGTTGCTATGAAATTGGTGTGTTACAGATATAGATAGAATATACAGATACGTAATCTAGGTTCAATTCTTCAGCTGATTATTCAAATGTCTTTATAACTTTCTAAATAAAGGACCTCTTCAGATATTGTTTAGAGAAAAAGATACCTATCCATCCTTTCCACTTCTCTTTCCTCATCCTCTTCCTTGTCCCTTCCCTTCTTGAACAATTTAGTCCAAAAGCCATTAGATGAGGTCAGTAAGCCTTTGTTGGCATGGGGAGGGTGGGCATGGAAGGAACCATAATAGCTTGGCAACGGGTCTCAGAGCTGAAGAAGGGGCAAGAGGATGTCTGCACAGGGAGCCTAGTGTGGAGTGTTGATGTCTGACTGGCATGAGAAAGACATTCACACGTGGAAATGGCCGCAGCAACCACTCAATACGCATAGTCATAACCTGTGCTAGGTGGAGAAAATGTGTGGGATGGGAGAGTGGCAGGTAGAAGAATTTGCTTAAATACCGGGAAATTGATCAAATAAGTAAGGATATTAAGCTTATAGTAATCAGTGTTTCACAATGCTGAGCAGAGAGTTAAAATTTGAAAAGGGCAAAAACTAGAATGAACTCTGTGGTGTTGAACGGGAATGGAGGATGTTACTATGAACTCATGATTTTCAATATATAGACAGATATAGGAGTAAACAAAGATATAATGAATGTATAAATGTTTATGAATATATGTTTTCCTATTGCATACGTATGCATGTACATAAATCCTCTAGCTCTGTTTATTCAGAGTACCTGGGGCCGCTACTTTGCAATAGCAATGAACACACCTAGTGTCCAGAACCTGGTTTCTAAATACACTTCTCTAATTGAAGGAACTAAAGCTCTTTGAATAAATTGCTGATTTCAGAGTTAGGGCAGGGAAAGTATAAGATGACTCTATAATATATTATTGTTTCAGGAAGTAAGGAAGATATCAAAGAATAATGGAGAAACATCAAAGGACATATAAACCAAATTGAAGGAATTTCCACTGGGCAAATCTTGATAATCTGAGCCTCAAAATAAATAACAGGAGAAACAGATTATAGTCCATTGAATAGAATAGGAGTCTATAAGTTCATACTGATATAAATAATTAAATTGAATAAATTATGTTTAAGGAGGAAGAGGATATTTACATAATCAAAAAGTACCTTACCACAAAACTTATTAATGATGAAGGAGGAAAGAATAACTTTACAATGGAGAAGCCTGGGTAATACCCCTTAATCAAATGAGTAAAATTAATATCCCAGTAAGGGTACAGATTAAAAGTTTCCAAAATCGTTTGATTGGATGCAGTGAGAAGAACAGAGAGAGCTTCACTACTGTGGAATTCCTACCAGCCACAGGAATCCTGAATCTAATCATGAGACAAACATAAACAGCTAAATCTTACGAAATAACTGGTCTGTAATCTTTACAAGTTTCAAGATCATGAAGTTCAAGAGAAGCCTGAGAAAATTTTCCAGGTTAAAAAGCTAAAGAGACAGGACAGCTAAATGCAACATATGATTCTTGGCTGATCCTTTTATTATAATGGACATGATTGGGATAACTGAAAAAATGGAAGAGGTGTGAGGATTAGATAGCACTGTGGTAATGCGCCAGTGTTAATTTCCTGATTTTCATGACTATATTTGGATATACGTAGGAAATACTAAAGTATTTGGGGGTGACAAGGCATTGTGTTGGCAACTTACTCTCAAGTGGTTTGGGAAATAAGTTATTTTTATTGCCATTTCAACTTTTCTGTAAGTTTTGAGATTGTTAAAAAAAATTACAAAGAAAAAAGAAAAGATCCCTGAGTCAGGTCATCCTCCTTCTGGTGACTAGCCTAGTTAAAGACTGTTTACAAGGGGAGTCAGCTTCTCCGTCTATCTGTGTTAATTTCTCTTACTAACACTATGTAATTCTGGCAGTTTCTCATTTTCTATTTGAGGTTTTGGGTTTTTTCCCAGTGATGCCTTTGCTTCCTTTTGTTTTTTACTCTCTCAAATGTCTATGAATTTGGTAAGGTCCTCTGTATTAAAATAAAATCAACAAGATTCATAAGAATGAAAATATGTCCTTGGAGAAATTTATAAATTTCTACCTACATTCAAATTGGAGTAAATTAGCATGAAATTCATAAGGAAAAAACCCTGTAAGGAACACTCACCCACTGGAACTGAAAACGGTTGTATGTGTTTCATTGTGTAAGAGACCTATGATGCAACAGCAGGCCGAAGGCTATAGGTCCACACCAAAATGCAACCTTTTAAGTCATGTTTCATGTCAGGCCATGTAACAACTGGGCAATTCAGTAAGTAAATTAAAACAATTCTTGTTTTCAACAATTTCTTTTCTTTTTTTTAAGATTGGCCTTAGCTAACATCTGTTGCCAATCTTGTTTTTGATTCTTCTCCCCAAAGCCCCCCAGTACCTAGTTGTATATTCTAGCTGTAGGTCCTTCTGGTTGTGCTATGTGAGACACCACCTCAGCATCGCTTGATGAGCAGTGCCATGTCAGTGCCCAGGATCCGAACCAGCGAAACCCTGGGCCCCCAAAGCAGAGCGTGTGAACTTAACCACTTGGCCACAGGGCGGGCCCTAAACAATTTCTTAGGTCAGCAATTAGAATAATGGAAAACTTATCTTTAACTCCAAGGAAGCTGGGCAGTTATTAGTTAAGGCAAGTGTGTTGTCCCACTGGCCTACACCTGGTTATAAATAGCAGCAAGACTTGAGAACACCCCTGGACACTGAATGGACTTTCTAAATATAGCTTTTCCTTTCTCTAAAGGCCTTTAGAAGAATGCTATGTTTTGTGAAAACTTGGCCTGTATAAAGGGCACATGGATACTAAGTTCAGTGACTTTTAGACCTAGAAAAGATTTGAAGTATTTTTATAGTCTTGGAACCCACATTTTGGAGGCTGAAAACCGAACCCAATGAAATTAAATATTTTGCCCAGCATCATATAGCAAACAAATAATAATGATGGCACTCAAACCTCTGTCTTCTAAATCCATTGTACATGGCATATAATAGACTGCAATAACTGCTTATTTTCATTGCCCTCAACATCCCATTCCTTCTATGCCTTATCCCTCTTGCTTCTTTAAGACACATGATAACGTTATCTGCAAACTTTAGCAATAACTCAATTTTTTAAATTTCACTCTTTTGTAATTCATTTTTGAAATGCTATTTCTATGTTAAAAATGTATAAGGGCATTCTCTGCCTGCATTTATGATCTTTTACTGTTGGACTGTTGTATAATAATAAGTACACAAACATGTTCTGGTAGAGAATATAAGTGTTGGGGGCAACAAGCTAGGGGGTAGAGGTGGCATACCTTAAAGGGAGATGGGGAAAGAGGGAAAGAGCAGAAATTTAGTTTGTTTGAAAAAAATGGCAAGTTAGATAATGTTTGGCTATACTTAATATAATACATCCTTCCTTAATTTAAATTCCATGTTAATTTCTGTTGTTTGCATTGCCACAGACTAGGGAGTAAACAAAGCAACAAGATTTTTGTGTGCCACCTTTTTGTATTTATTTCCTAAAGATTTCTACAAGACTTTTTTTAATTCAAAAAACCCAAAAGACTTGTCTTTAAATTATTTTCCAAGATTTCTTTCACTTTCATAAGTTGACAAATGGCATTTAAACTCAATAGTTATGATTAAGCCTGTCCCACAGTTTTTAAAAGCACTGGGGATTGTGTGTGTGTGTGTGCGCGTGTGCGTACACACATTTGCTATTAACTATTGTGCTGCCTTTTGAACCAATGAAATAAAGTTCTCAACCAAAAAATTATCAACATCTAGACAAAAACCAGATATGGTACTGGGGCCAGCCATTGCTAAGTTTGTCACCCTAGGTGATTTACACGTGCAGCAGGGTTAAAAGTCTCCTTCAAATGAAGCACTTAGATGGAATATAACCAAGCATGACTCTCGTTTGAAATCTGAGACCTGTTTTATTTAGAGTTCTTTGGGAAGTGCTTGTTCTATGTGTTTTTATACTCTTTGGTTGGACTATAGAAATATCTAAAGTTGATTGAATTAATGAAGTGATATGCAAAAATGAAAGCCTAGAAGATAGGATGAGTATGAAGTCTTATACTGATCACTCAAATACGTTTGGTTGACACAAACATTATGGGAATTAGATAAATACATTAATAATTCATAATACTGAAATAAAAATTTTCTGGTTACATCAGTACAAAAGAAACCCTGATTTATACCACAGAATAATGAATTCCAAAATTTTTATTTGTTAATATTTCCTTAGTACCCTGCACTGTACATATAACCCTTTTCTGAAATTTGGAGGGCAAACAAGAAAAACAAACTCTCTACCCTCAAATAGTTTATAATGCAGTCAATGAAATGTCTCTCTTTGATGTCTTTTAATTTCTCAGTTCATTGTAACTTCTTCATTGGATTAGTTGTTTACTTGTTAAAACCAATGTTTAGCACTTTAAATAGTTTCTTGAATGTTCCTGATAATGAAATAGTTATAATGATAATTTCCAATATTGATAATAAAGTTGATAGTAGAGATGCTCAATATTGATAGTAAAGTGATTTTGATAATCCACCAAAATATCATGAGGTTTTCCAGATAACTTCTATCCCGAATAAAAATGCACTTATTATTTATCTCCTCCTTTTATAAAAATTTTCTTATTTTATTCACATAGTGATTTTACCACAGCTTTTAATTCATATTTTAAGATTATTTTTCCAATGGATTGTCTCATTTTGCAACCATTGGTTTATATATCCATTATACATTACGTAAATATTAATATATATTTCTCAATGGCTAGATTTATACTTTCTTAATTACTTAAATTTGTTTAACTTATATTGCTGTTCCTCAGCATTCCCTTTACCCTCTTGAGCCTATTGACTTAAAAAAGCCTGAAAAGACTGACAATCCCATTTAAATGGATGTATGGAAAGTCTTTAAGATGACATATAATGATGATAGAGAAAAAGGGTGTTAAACATTGTGCTGCAGATCATTCCATTAATAAAGAGATTAATCAATAATCCTAACATTCAGACATATAATAAAGATGAAACACATTAATTATAATACTGAGCAATGACATTTTCAATACAGGGACATAATAAATACTATATAGGAAACTAGTATCTGCAAAGCCCATAAATTGGCAATGATTATACATATATTTAAAATAGGTTGAAACATAGTCATAGCAACTGTTTTCCTTTTGGCTGAAAAGCACTGTTTCAATTGGAATAGATGTTTAGACACTATGCAGAAAATACTTGATTGCAGAAGAGCAGATCTTAGCATGTGCGTGAATGTGTGTTTTTTTAATTAATACATTTTTATTCATTCAGAAAGGAAAAGAACACCAAATTTACTTTAAATGTGGCATTGTGATATGTTAAAGTGCCATCTTAGACTTTTGCTGCTGTTGCTCTTCCTAAAGGAACATTTTCTCCAGGATTCACATCCTAGTGTCCCCTGCCTTCATGTTCCCCACTCAATAAATCATGAATTCCTGGCTCTCTCATACCAGACAGCTGGCTCCAACGTGCACCTGCTCTCTCACTCTCTGAGCCCAGCATCCCTGCCTCAGCCTCCCACTGAAGTCACTTCTAGTTCATTGTGAGCAGGGCCGTTGTTAAACCTTCCTCAGTCCTAGGGACTTGCACGTCAGAAAGCTTCACACTACATCTTATCAAATGTATTAAAATGTACCCAAATCACCTATTCAATATAATTTATAGATAACTAACTATACGGAAGCTGACTAACATTGTAGTTGATGAGTTGTACTAATATTATTGATGAAAATATTAATTGAAGGGGCTGGCCCCGTGGCTGAGCGGTTAAGTTCGCGCGCTCCGCTGCAGGCGGCCCAGTGTTTCGTTGGTTCGAATCCTGGGCGCGGACATGACACTGCTCATCAAACCACGCTGAGGCAGCGTCCCACATGCCACAACTAGAAGGACCCACAACAAAGAATATACAACTATGTACCGGGGGGCTTTGGGGAGAAAAAGGAAAAAATAAAATCTTTAAAAAAAAAAAAAAAATTAATTGAAGAAGTTTTTATCTCAGTTTTGCAGATTTTTTTTCATATTTTGGAACCATTTGTTCAGGTGTCAAACAATTTTGTAAGTCCTTCTCAAACTGATGGTTCCTATGAGTGTGCTGTTACTGTCACAATGCTGAACAGCCCTGACAGTGAGGCATCTGAAGATGAGGACCATCGCCTGGATGAGTGGACCAGATCTGTGGGAGTTGGAATGCAGAGTGCTTATAGAACAAACATAGGAATCAAGGAGGAGATAGTGGTGTCAATTAATCTTATGTATATCAGATGATATTATTAAAATGCCAGGTTCTGTAGGGATGTCAATAAAGTATACCCTACAGACTAATGTCTCAAAACAGTATGTGAACTGCCTACATGTTTGAAAGGAAATACTGATGGCAAACCATCAACAGAAAACGAAGTTTAGTATGCTCCAAAACAACTGTTGGAAAATGGCAACTGGTTTTGTAAGTGGTTAAATCACCCACCAGTTTCATGACTGAATGTTTCTAAACCTTTGTTATTTCATCTTTAAAACTGAGATAATAAGCATACCTATTTGATAGAGCTGTTGAGAAAGTTAAATGATATAATCTACATAAACTTCCTGGTGTTGTATCTGGCAAATATTTGATGTTTTTGTTATTATTATTGATAAAGCATTCGTAAACAATAGCTGTTTCTTTACTCTTATGGTCTTTGTTACAACTTGGAACAGACCAGAAAATATTACTGAGCTTGATTTGGGCTTTCATTGTGATTTTAAAGATAGAAAAGTTTATAACGAGTTATTTTAAGAAGAAATATGTCAATGTTCTAAAATCCTTTCAAAAGCTAAATATTTATTTGACCAAAAAAAAAAAACGGAGTCTTAGTTTAATGAGAAGGTATAGATTTTAAAAGAGTCTTTCCTCCTTGGACTCATACAGAGCCAGAAAAGGAAGAGAGAAGACAAAGGATTTAGAAAGTATTATATAACAAAGAACAGCACCAGCCCCAGGCTCTTAATGCTTTTGTGATTCTGATGTGAATAACTTCAGGTCCCCATTCTGACATCAGTACTGCCACTGACTGTGTAAGACATGGTCAAGTCAATTAACCTCTCCCTGCTTTAGTGTCTTCATCTGTAATATGCAAGTAATATTACTTGTCACTTGCCAACCAACAGTACCTCTTCAACTACTTGACTGTCTAAGCAGGGATGTTGCAAAGATTAGCTGGTAAATGATTTATAAACCCTTTGAAATGTTAAATAAATGATGTAAAAAGCCCTAACAAGTGAAGGACAGAACAAATCATCCCATGCATTAATTTGCTACTTTACTCATATATATTTTATAAAAAACTTAAAACAAGGTAGCCCTCAATAAAGTGAAAATAGGATAGATTACTAAGAATTCTAGAGTGTTTTCTGTTGCTGTTATTTTTTAAAATCCTCTGTTATAATTAATAACATACAGAAGAAAAAGTGTATTAGAGGAAATGACTATAGTTCATCTCCTTAAATTGATGGAAAGTCTTATGAGACAAGAAAATGAACTGAATGAGAATAAGGAAACATGCTTTCTCAGCCTACTTTTAGTATTGACAATGCTACAACCTTGACAAATTTACTTAACTAATAAGGATCTTGAGTAAGATGATTAAAAACAAATCTACAAAATACTTTTGGTAGATTGGTAGATGTAAGAACAACATATAAAATCCTATACCAAGCATTGTGAGGGATTCAAAGATTGAAGATGCAGATCTCAAGGAAAATATAATATAGGGAGAAGAGCAACATGAAAATAATTAATTTTTGCATAGTGCCAAATTAAATAAACACTATAATAAAGATACTCATTAAACCTAGAGATGGGGAGGGAGTGTGGCTTATAAACTGGGCTTGCAAGATGAGGAGGATTTTGTTATCATTGGGAGAGAAGGGCATTCCAGGTTGAGAAAACAGCGTGAGAAAACCAGTAGGAAAACATCAGAAATTTTGCAAGTGCTAGCCATGATTGAGCCTTAGTGTGCATGGGAGAGACAGTGTAGAGAAAGAGGCTAATAAAGGAGATTGGCTTCAAATTCTAGGGAGCCCTGCAAAAAAACTGAACCATGTTTTGTGGGTTCCCAGGAGCTACTGCAGATTTTTGAGTACTTTGTGTTCTATAAAGTTAATTCTGGTGATAGTGTAAAGGGTAAGTTGGAGAAGAACAGGTTTAGATAAGTAAGTAGTTAGCCTTACAATTGCAATAGTCAAGAAAGAGATGATGACATTGAATGGATAGAATTAAATCAATGAGGTTTGAGAAATGATTGGATGTGAAAAATTAGTGAGATGGAGTAATTGAAGACAATTTAAGATTTCTATCATAGGTGACTGAGAAAATAGTGGTAATGTGCACTAAAATAATGAAGAGAATGAATAGTTTTGGGGGTGGAGGTGGAGATACAACAAAGAGATTCCATTTGAACTTACTGAATTTGAGTTTTTAAGGACAACCACAGTGGAATATCCAATAGGCAGTAAAAATTCTCATGCTTCAAAAAATATCAGGCCCACATTACAGATTTGATAGTCATCTATATAGAGGTGCCAGTGAAGACTATTAGGGTAAGCAGGATTACCAAACAGAACATAAAGAACAAAAATGAGAATAAATATTACTTACGAGGTAAGTAGGGGAAAGAGCAGGAAGAAATAGGAGAAGATTATGGGAGAACAAAGTGTACAGTAACTATGGTGGCCAAGAGAGGAACGTGTTTCAAGAAGAGAGGAATAATGTGTAAAATGCTGTATGCAATTTGATATAGATGATTATTGTGAAAAGCCTATTCAATTTTTCGATTAATCTGTAATGGTTTTTCTTTGAGAAGACAATTCTGGTAAATTGATAGATATGTAAGTCAAATTGAAAAGGAATTAGAAATAAAGCAATGTAGAGGAAGCAGGAAAAATTAGTTCTACCTCTTTTCTTACAAGTTTGGGAGTAAAAGAAAGCCAAACAGGTGAGTGTCTTAAAGAACATACAAAGTTAATAAGATGAAATTTATTTTGTCATGGGGAAACAATTTTATAGGCATTGGAGAAGTAGGGAAAAGAAGAAATTCTAGAAGCACAAGGCAAAATTGAAGGAACAATAATGGGAGAGAAGATAGAATTAAGAGCACCAGCACGGACTAATGTTGAGCAAAATGACTCTTGAATAAAGAAGTGGACAGTTTTGATGTGAGGATAAAGAAAGGGAAATCAAAGAAATTTATGTGGGATGACCTTGATCTTCTCCATAAAATCATTTGGCAAGATTTTCTATGGAGAATAAGAAAATGAAATATAAATAAGACTTGAGAAGCACAGAAAAATAAAAAAATTGCTCTTGTTTGGGATGGTAAAGAAATCAACTAGAATGAGCAAAGGAATTTATGAGTAGCTTTGAGGTCACTTGTTGCCTAACTAGACAGTGAAAATACTTCCTAAAGGAAGATGGCCAGTGCTTCTAGATTTATAACATTTTAAGGCTTTTATTTCTCATTACAAAGTTTTGATTTGTGAAGCATTGCAGAAAGAAAAAAAGTATTTGAATTTGGGCTAAAGGAAGTTTTCAGAGAAGAACTTAAGTAATGATACAATTGACTAGGTTATGAATTTACAAAAAACAATATAAAAATGTTCTCCTTCAAAAAAGGAAATATGTAAAACCTTGAACGAAAGCATAAGGTTCACAATTATCACATCACTGGGGCTCAGAGATGAATTGATGAATAGAGAGAAGATTGAGAATAATAATCATTAGTATCAAATACTGGAACTTCTTAAACTTAAGAATTTTTCTTTTATACTGAGAATCAGAGGGAGTGGAGAAGTTTCCCCAACCAAGGTAGATGGGATATTATCTCTAATAGTATTAGTCAAAAACGTATTGTGAAAACCGTCAAAAGACAGTCTATTGGGCAGAATTTATTCTAGAGATGTTTTTGTGATAAAAAGGTCAATGCCTTGGATTTAGAATAGAAAAGAGTTGACTTGACCTAGTTTAATACATGTTGGCATCTCTCTGTGATATTCAGAGTATATCACAGTCTAACTCAGTATGTGAGATTACCTTATTAAAGTGTGCTTTTGATAGGATACTATCCAAACTCTTCTAAGGGTCCCCTTTGTATCAAATGGCACTCTAGAGCATGCAGTGTCATGATCTGGTGTAGGAATTATAATTATGCCTTAACAGAGGAGACTTGTGGAAATTTTCACATTGTTGCTGTTAATAGAGTTGTGGTTCTTGATTTCTTTGCTGTCGTTCACTCCAAAGTGTGACTAGAATGTAGCCCTATTCAAGGGAAAAGGGGATTGAGGTCGCATCAAGTTCTGGAACCCTGTTCTGAGCTCAAGAGACTTAGTTTGAAGCCCACTGATTTGTGAGATTAAGGAAATAAGCTACTAGGTTGTGTTTAAGCCTGAATTAGATAAGTAAGATCCTTATACAGGAAAAGAAAAGAGAAAAAGATGGATCATACTTAGCATGGAAATAGGGCAGCTGATATTTCCAATATATTTTACGAATCAAAAACTTGCTTAGTTAAATTCTTTACAAAAGGGTTCCCTTCTGTAATCGATAGCATTTCTCAGATAGCTTCCTGTTACTATGTCGATCAGCGGTTCTAAAAATTTGGTCCCTGGACTCCTGTATGTCCCCCAAATCCTTTCAGTCAGTCCCTGAGATATTTTCCCTCAGTTCACAAAATCAAGATAATTTTCATAATAATACTGATGCTATCTGCCTTTTTCACTAGGCTAACATTTGCACTAATGTTAATGCAAAACATGGTGAGAAAAATTGCAGGCACCTTAGCACTAACCAACTCTGTTAGTAACTGGTATTCTCCACCCCCACACATTCACAGCTAATATTTTTCAAATGCAAGATTTACCTAAGAATGTACTTGATGAAGCAGTAAAAAAATGTTAATTTTGTCAAATCTCGCCCCTCAAGTACAGGTCTTTCTAATATTCCATGTGCAGAAACAGGAAGTCACTCAAAGCACTTTTGCCATGTGCCAGAGAGCATGGTTGGCTCAAGTGCAGTACTGGGGTGACTACTTGAGTTGGGAGCTGAACTAGCCATTTTTTCATGAACCACCGTTTCTACTTGAAAGAACAACTGACAGGGTTTTTCAAACTGTGGTTTTTCAAACTTGGATATTTGGCAGAGATTTTCTTGAAAATGAACAAAGTGAGCTTGACACTTCAAGAGAAGCAAAATCCAACTGTATGTGTTGCCAATGAGAAAATCTGAGCTTTCAAACAAAAATTACAATTTTGGAAAACTTATTATCTGCCCCTGTGACCCTTCAGTTTCCCAGTTCTTAAAGACTTTTCTGATGAGATAGTTGGTGTTATCAACAAATGTGTTATTGTATAATGAAATGTATCATTTACAAATTTTGCGTAACCCAGTGAACCAATATTTTCCAAATGAGCAAAGCCTAATATGAAAAAAATACACATGGGCAAAAGATCCATTTAAAGTGCAAGGTAGACAATAGATTTTAATAAATCAGAGTATGGAAAGCATATTAATATGGTTTTAGATTCCACATTGCAAAATTTTTTTTAAAATCCACAATTCTCTGAAAAGGCTATTAAAATTCTCCTCACTTTTCCAACTAAAAAATCTGTGTGAGACCAGATTTTCTTCATATCCTCAACTAAAACAACATATTGAGACAGATTGAATGCAGAAGTAGATATGAGAAACCAGAAGTCTTTTCTTAAGCCAGACATTTGCAAAATTAAGCTGGAGAATTGCAAAATGTAAAACAATGACATCCTTGTCACTGTTTTTTTGCTTTGGAAAATATATTTCATTTCATTAAAAAATATTTATGTAAACATGTAATGGGTTTATTGTTTATATTTTAAGTGAATTAATAAAATTTTTTTCAGTTTTAATTTCTCATATGGTAAATGTTCGCAGATGTAACCACATAAACAAAAGCTCACTGGGGTTCTTAATAATTTTGGAGAATGTGATGGATATCTGAGACCAAAATGCTTCAGAAACGCTAATATAAATCAAGTCCTAAGTACATAGTAATACTCAAGGGCTCTTAACACAATTCACATGATTTCAGAAGTAAAAATTGAGAAGTTATGTAATTGCATTTGTAATAAAAGGACAAGAAGAATTTTTCTTCTCTTTTAAACTTAAAAGAAATCCTATCACTCATGTGAGAGAGAAGACTTCAGTGCCTGCTGATGACATTCTCTCCATTCTTTCTTCCAAGTCTGTGAGTCTCATTTCATGTGTTCCCATTTACAGGAGTAAAATTAGCATGTTATCCAGTCACCATTTGGCTCATGACTCAATGTCACTATAAAAATCATTTTAGCAGCTTCCTAGGCTTACTTTCGTTTAGGATACATCTATGTAGAACGCTTCAATTTGTTTACTATAGGAGACGTAAGTACCTGCTTTTTCTAACCTCTTGCAATCTGTCTAAATCTGTAAATTCTACTAGGGCAAAATCTTCTGGTTTATTATGTCAAGTAATTTGTGTATATGATATTTAAAAAAGGTAAAGGGCATAAACAAGGAAAAGACCAACACGATTCATGAATCTCAATTTAGGATTCCATTATACACATGAAGAAGTTTTAGAATACCAGTATACAGCTGCTTTTGTTAAAGAATGAGAAAGTGGGGCTTTTACAAGAGGGGGAAGAGAAAGAGCAAGCTTATTTCTTAGTCATGAATTTTGTTTGGATCTTTAGATATCAATATTTAGAGATTTATGCTTTGAAATTTAATCTAACTTTAAATAGTACACTACTTAAGTAATAAAATATCTTTTTCCCCCTCTCTAATCAGACTTTGAAGATCAGTATAATTGGCTCTTTTGTAGAATTGGATACAAAAAAATAACATATTATCTTGTTTATATCCAATACTACCATTTTGTCATCTAGAAAATTCTAATCATAGCAACAGAAACAGGAAACTCTAGTGAAGAATTAAATCCCACTTTTAGTAAATTTTCCAGATTTTGTTTGGTTAGTTTGTTTTTATAAGGCCAGAATGTGTGCTAATTACTACTCTATTAAACCTCTACCAGCTGCTGACATTTATTAGACTTTTTTTAACTTTTATCATTTTTTCGTGACTATTTGTCAGACATAATCATTTGGCAACAGTTTCCCAGAATTTCTAAGCAAAACTACAAGTCATTATACAGTGGTATATTTAGTGTAAAAGATATTTCTGGTCTCTGGTAGTCACATCACTAAATTGAGGAGCTGTGTTTAACTGAAAGAAAAAATAACGTCGTTGCCATGCATGTAAAAATAACTATCTTTGTGGGGCTGGCCCCGTGGCCGAGTGGTTAAGTTCGTGCGCTCCGCTGCAGGCGGCCCAGTGTTTCGTTGGTTCGAATCCTGGGCGCGGACATGGCACTGCTCATCAGACCACGCTGAGGCAGCGTCCCACATGCCACAACTAGAAGGACCCACAACGAAATATACAACTATGTACCGGGGGGCTTTGAGGAGAAAAATAAAATCTTAAAAAAAAAAAAAAAAAAAAAAAAAATAACTATCTTTGAGTACCTAATGAGAATTCACTGAAAGAACTATAATCATGAAGAGTAAGGAAAAAATAGAGAGTTCACAGCATCTATAATTTTCTTTAAAAATGTAACTGTATTCTTTCCTCCGTTCACTTATTTACATATGTGTTATTTGTCACCTATTGTTTCTTTTACTGAAAAGTAAATCCTTTATCTGGAGAAAGAAAATGTAATAAAAATGAAACACTACTCTCATAATAATAACTATTATTATCATAATGATTATAATGGCTACTGTAATTGAATGCCCAGTACTTAGTCTCTGTGTTACTTTAAAGGTTTAAAATTGGATGCACATCAATCTGGCAGATAGATTTCGTAAACGCTTAAGGGGAGAAGAGGTTTACAGGAATAAGCTTTTCTCGCAATCATCATTATTGTCTTTCACTCAATTGAATTGAAAGCTCTATAGACACATTTTAAAGGTGAACACAATATATGTTTACACCTTTCATAACCCTGTTTCTTCTTCTGTGTGCTCATTACTTCCGAGTACACTAAGTAAAAATTCAAATTAAGTTGAATTGGCTCCGCTCTTATAAGTAGAATTACCACCATGATCTTTTAACATTCTCAGATATACGTATCATAAAACAGTAACTTTCTTTTAATTCATATCTTCTCATGGAAAATGTTACCACGTTTCTCTGTCTCATTCTTGATATTTCAAATTTAGCAGTCACTTAACATCTCTGAAACTCATTTCAGACTGAGATATTTTTGCCTACTTCGTAGCATTGTTATCAAATGAGAAAAGCAGTTGTGCTTTTTTAAAGGCCTGTGTTTTAAAAAGATATAAAGAGACTAACAGTGAAAGATAGTGACAATGATTATGAGACAAATTACTCCTGTAACCCCACTTTCTCTTAAACTTTTATGAGATATATTTGCTAGGTTGATGTGCATGTCCAATTCTAAATCTTTCAAGGAACACAGAAACTAAATACTGTGTTGGTTAATGATGGTAGCGTAGGTAATGAAAATATGTTTATACCTAACAGCAGTGAATTACTCCAAGGTAAAAAACTTTATCCAAACTCGTTCCTCCCAGACAGGGAACCTGCTAAAGCAGGAGTGGAGTGGAGTAGAACTTCGTAGACCTTCGTTCCAGACACTTAATTAATTAACTACGTGAAGATGGGCAGATCACTTGAATTATCTGGTCCTCAGATTCTTTAAACTGTAAATCTTCAGATTTTTAGGATTTGGTAATTTAGTGTAACCAGGGAAAAGGGAAGTTCTTTGTGGCCACCGATGAAGGGTGATTAATATATTTCATCGTCATAGTTCAGTTCTATTCAACATACTTTTATTTAACACTATGTACAAAGGACTCTACTAGGAAATGTATGTAATTAAAACATTAACAAAATGCAGTTGCTGTCTCGTCAAAGCTTGTGATCTGTCTAGAAGGAGGGGTAATCATAATGACAGTCAGAATTTAAGTGTCCTGTGCAGGCACAAATCAAAGCCCATGGGAGTGCCAGCTGAAGAGATAGGGAAAAGAAGACAAAGGGAAGACGGCATCTGGCTGAATTTTGAGGGCTAAATCCATCTCAACAAGCGAGTTTGTCAGCGGTAGGCATTCCAGCTGGAATAATAGACTTGAACAAATGCACCACCAGAGAAGCTCTGGAAAAATATTGTGCGTTATTCTACAGCATATCATGTATGAGAGCGAGTGGTTGAAATTAAAGCAGCAAAAGTGGGTTCTTTCCAGATTGTGGAAAAACTCAGCACTAATGCTGGTAAGAGCTTTTCCTATGTTTTATAGGGAATAAATATGAGTGACAGCAAATAAAAACCAACATGACCTGGCAAGTAATCAGACATGGATATCAAGTGAGAGAAATAAGTAAAAATATGCTCCAACACAGTGTATTAATAAGGCCAGTTTTCTCTATTTGTGTGTTTTGTTGTCTTATTTGTTTTTATAGAATTTGAAATGCTTGTGCAAAACCAAGTGGAAATACCTATTTGGCAGGCAGTTGCCCTTGTGTGTGAGGCGGTGGGGAGAAGAGTCTAAACAGAAGATGCACGCTTTTCCATTATCCATAGTGAGGAATTAGAAGCCTTGGGATTAGATGAGTTATTCAAGTCAGGAAGTAAAGAGGTCCAGGATTGATCCGAAATTCCTATGAAATGTGCACTTATTTCAACAGGTGGCCTAGGAAGAGAAATCTGTGATTACAAAGGTCAAATAGGATGGAACCAGGATGGTAAGGTTTCATGGAAGTGAAGAAAGTGACAAGGGGTTTCTTCATCAGCATCCACCCACCACATGCCTGCCAAACATTGTGTCAGGCTCTTTAGCTATGTAATCCAAATACACTCTCATAGCCACCTTGAGAACGAAGTATATTTATCACAATTTATAGAAGAAGAACTGAGTACAAAGAGATTAGACATAGCATAATGAGGAAATGAAAAGTCTAGATCCAAACACAGCTAAGTCTGATTCCTATAATAATCTTGCCTCTATAACTTGCTGGATGTGCTGGGGGGGAGTTTCAAGGAGAATGCAGCTGGCAGGGTCATGTATCATAGACCACTCAGACAGGATGGACACTCACAAGAAACGTTAACGTCAAGCAGTTACTCATGTTAATAAAGATCATTTCAGTGATCTAGAAAAAAGCAGTCTCCATAAAACCTACTATAGAAAATCCAGTGGAATACAAAAATTCTAAAGGTTTATTCAAGGAAAGTGAGAAAATAAAAGTAGCCAAACCCATCATAAAAATTTAATAAAGAAGAGAGTTGGTAGTGCAAAGGTGTATGTAGGTTGAGGAAAGGGTATATGGTTGAATGGTTGGTTCATTTTTGTTAGTAAGAGAAGACTTGAATATGCTTTTAAACATAAGGGAAAAATCAAGGGAGAAAGACAATTCAAATTATTGAACAAAACAAAAAATAATGGATGGAACAAGGTCCTACAGAGGTGATAGAAGATAAAATCAAAGCATGCCTTAAAAAGAAAGAGGCTAGTTCATCTAGAAAAGAAAGAATAGAGATCTACAGAGAACTGTGTTTGAGAGAGGAAGAAATTTAAGAGAACTTGCAGCAGATGTCCTCTCTTCTCAGAGAAGGAAGATGCAAAGTCATCTCTTAAAGCATGGGCTGTCTGGTTGTGTGAACTGGAAACAGTTTGGAATCCTCCCCACAGAGAAACGTGTACGGAAGAATCAACTAGAGGTGAACAAAAGAATTTCCCATCAACTCAGAGTGTATACAATAACGAAGCCAAAAATTTATAGTTGAGCCAATTGGCACAATTTTGTGCCATTTTCTGATAACACTCAGCCACCCAGTAATGAGATCAGAGAAAGTGCACTCTGCTGTTTTCCCAGGTGAGGCTTAGGACAGTCAAGGAAACAACAGATCAAAGGGGCTTCTTGATGCTAAGAAGCAGCCACGTGAAATGGTGGGCAATTGATCCAGACTGGACCTAGAGGAAACTAAAAGGGTTAAAGGAATTAAAGATATGACCAGCGTGGAGAACAGATTCATTAAAAGTAAGGGGAAAAGAAAAAGAATAAGCAGTTACAACCAAAGAAGAAAATTTCCAAATTCAAGATTTTAGAAATGAGATAGTTTTGATTGATCGTAGTTTTTACACCTCCACCTGAAATGCATTAATGACCATGTCATCCAGCTGTCCCACTTTACTTATTAGAAAATGTAATGCCAAGAGGTCAAGTGATTTTCTGAAAGTCACTCCATGACCCAGTGGCAAAGCCAAGACTAAACCCAAAATCTTTTGAAGATCATTCTGAAATTTTAAAATGATAACCACCATTAAATCATATTCCTGTAAAAAAGAATACAGTCAAGTGAATGAAAACCAGTGTTTTCCATAATATAGTCACAGTAAAGCATGCATTATATATATATTTCCTGTTTCAAAACTTGTATTACGCTATTCCTCCCTCTTTCCTGTTTCAGTGTCCTCTTAAAGAATACAAAACTTGTCTCCAGATTGAATTAACAGCTCCCTCCTCAAAATGTTGGGGAAAGAACTAACCCTAAAGGAATGTGCTACTGGCTGCCGTCCTAAATTGCACTGTAAATGGCATCAAGTTATTTCGGAGTGCCAGTGTGCATGCACGTGATGATGTATGGGTTCCACCATTGTAGCTTCCTTCATATTTCTTAGATTTTGAAAAGACTCCTTTCTCTTGATTATTGGTGTAAGTTTTTAAACTATAGTAAACTGTAATTGGAATGTTTAGGAATAGGAGGGAAATTGTGTTATTTTAAAGTACTGTTTAAACAAATTAACCCAACAGAAATTCATTACAGTCGGCCCTCTGTATCCGCGGGTTCAACGGTGGTCTCGCGGCTGCAGAATCCGCGGATATGGAGGGCGGACTAAGGGACTTGGGCATCCGGGATTTTGTTATCCGCGGTGGGGGTGGGGGTGGGGGTGGGGGGGTGCTGGAACCAATCTCCTGCTGATACTGAGGGACTGCTGAATTTTCTATCTTAGCATTCATCCTTCTTTTGACCTTCAAGGAAGGATATAAATGTAAACAGAGAAGAAAAACCTAAAGATTTGCATTTGGTGGTCTTTTGTTAATACACATATCTCCTATTTTACCTTGAAAATATTTTTCTTCATTAAGTCTTTAAGTATACGTATCACTAAATTTTTGGGGGGGAAATCACTTTTATTGACTCCTTTGTAAATTTGAAAATTGTGTTTCAACGATTCAGTCAAGAAAAATTGTTATTCCTCTCAAGACATGACTTACCAAGGGGGCCACAAGGGAGCTGTCCTCCTGGACTGGAAACAGTATTTGATCACTGACACTGTTTAGAATTGCTGGTGCATGGTGATAATAAAAAGCAAACTGGATTTTGGTCAGTCTCATCACTGATCTTAGACTCTCTGCAGACCACGAGCTTGCTTACTGCTCACCTCTAGGATGGACCACTTCCACTCCACTTCCCACCTTGCTATGATGTTGCTCTCAAGTAGTTCTCTCTGGAGTTGAAGACTGACTAAAATGATATTAGAGAAGGAGAAGTTCATGGTCTAAACCAGGTGTCCATAAACTATGGCAGGCAGGCCATATCTGGCCCTATGCCTATTTTTGTAAATACAGTTTATTACATTTATTTAACATGTTGTCGTTGACTGCTTTTGCACTACACCCAGAGTTGAGTAGTTGGGATAGAGATCATACGGCCTTGAAAGCCTAAAATATTTACTATCAGGCCCTTTACGGAAAAAATTCCCTGACCTTTGAGCAAGAATCAAAGCATTACTTGCATTATGGACTTGTAAGCAAGACAATTATTTCACATACATGTTGTAGGCCAGTAACTTAAGTGTCTTTGTTAAATGTTTACCAATGACCAACATTATATTTACATTATATTTATTTATTTTTTCTCTGTTTTGTAGCCCCTGCTATGTGGATATTTGTTAGCAATGACTGATGTGGAAACTACATATGCAGATTTTATTGCTTCAGGAAGAACAGGTAGAAGAAATGCAATACATGATATCCTGGTTTCCTCTGCAAGTGGCAACAGCAATGAATTAGCCTTAAAATTAGCAGGTCTTGATATCAACAAGACAGGTGAGTCATTTGACACATCTTCTTTGTGAACATGGAATCATTTGCAGCATTTCACTAAGTAGGATTAAGGCATGAAAAACCACCTTTGAAAGTAACTAATCGAAAAGAGTTATAAACAGTCGAAGGAAAGATAAGAGTCAGGGCCTAATCTTTTAATCGCTCTTGCTCTGTTTTCAATGACTTCTCTTTACAGGATCCGACTCCAATGCAGAGTCTTTAATCTGATTTTACAAATGCAATCAATAAAACACGTGGGTTTTTAAAAAATTCTAGTCTCTAGAAAAGCTCTGAAATTTCTTACGTAGAGTATTTAACAAAGTTGGAATTCCCATGTTTGACAATATCGGCAACCTGTAACATTTAATAGAGTTAGATGCTTAACAGGATTCACGAATGAGTCTGCTGGTCCTCAGTTCCAAGAACCATTTCAAAAGAAAAGGGTCTCCAGGACCAATTTTATTGAGAATGGAAGTAAAACATTCTGTTATATAAATAAGTCATAGGTAAAAAGGTCTTTTCATTTTCCTTTCATGATGGAATGGGTTTGGGAAAAAATTGTCGTATTATTAGCCCTCGAACTTTTACCCAAGGAGAGTAATTTTATCCATGAAAAAGTAAGGCAAGTTTAATACTCAAAGTACTTCTGCGTTTTGATGAATCCCTTGATAGTTCCTCCATCTGTAGCTTCTGCAAGTATCAAACTTGAATGTATTTCTCGGAGGAAAAACCCTTTAAAAGTAAAAAGGAGTTCAGATTAAGTAACTACACCACAGTGAAAAGCACTTACCAGTCTCTGACTGATGGTAACCATTCAATAGTTTTTAGCTACTAGAATTTTTATGGCAAAGCCTTCCAGTTCTTGGAAAACTGAGTCAGAGTGTATGTTAATGAAACAGTATGGCAGCATTACCTTAAAATACCTAGGAAGAGTACTTTATTCAATGGCTGCAGGTGAGCAGGTCCCAGATTGGTCTTTTCAAATTCACATTGAAAATAAAACTGTAACATCACCACCTTGGAATACACAGACCCATGTATATTTTAGGTGGCGTTGTTTCTCTATTATTTTACTACCAGGAGTTACTTCTCAAAGCAGCTCTGAGAAAGGCTGTAGGGAATTGTTTCAAGTTGGTGGCATGAGGAAGGTAAATAGATATTTTTTCTGCAGTCTTTGGAAATTTGCTAATTTCTTTCATAAGACATTTTTATTTTTATATTAATATTCTATGTTAAATAATCTGCATTAATTTTAGCCACCCTTAATATTAGGGCATTTTTATTCATAGTGCAGTTTAATTTCTTCTTTCTCTGTCTTCACTGAAATTGAGACTCACTAGTCCCATGACCTTTCTTTTACAAGAAAATATATTAGATTATTATATAATAATTTAAATAATTGGTATTTTATATTAAATACAATTGAAATAATTTTATATTTTATGTTATTATTAAATAACTTAAAATAATTCAAATATCTTTATGCTTCCAAATGTGTTCTTTTCTAAACATTTATACACGTTAATTGCAATTCTCTTGAAAATTTTTCTTTTTCTCTTCAAATCATAAAGTCCAGAACTAGGCAAAATCTAAACAGCACTGACTTTATTTATTATACTACATACAAAGAACTAAAAATAACAACTGTACAATACTGACCCGTATGACAAATGAAACACCACTAGCTGAGAGTTGTGAGGGATCCCCTTTTAATCCCTGCGTGTCTGCTTTTTTAGTTTATACTCAACGATGTTGCTGTCCCATGTTTACCTTGAATGCTAACAGCATCTCCTTAGCCACTGCTTTGTGTTTGCAGCCTTATACTCAGCTCTGAGAAGTGTTCCCAGATACCTAGAAGGCCCCAGCCCCATGGGAATCAAGGTCCTCATCCTGTATTCATGCAGTCACTTTCATCCTTAAATATTCTTCTGTCTTGCATCTGCCCTAATTTGACTTCATTCCTTTGGTTCCTGAGAGCTTCTCTTGTTTATTCAGTTCTCGTTGCATGCTAATCTACACATCTCAGATTCAGGCCATCTGCACATCTTAGGAGACTGTTCATGGCTCTAATAGTGAAAGTAGTTTATGAAAATGATATATAACGCTTGGTCATACCCTTGGAACCAGTTTAGAACAGAATTTTTTTTTAATGTAGAAGAACTGCTTTTAATGTCCCTAAAGTATGGTGTATGGTGAGATGTTTTGTGTGTACTTGTAAATAGTATAGGAGAAACTGCCTTTCAACATTTCCATCTAAAGAATGGACCAGCTCACTTACCTCTATCCATTTGAATTATGGTAACAAACTCTTAGTAAACATGGATATAATTTACATTATTGCAATGACCCAAAATATTTTGTCCAGTAAGCCATGTTGGTGGTTTAGTAATGAACTAACACATGCAAATATATGAATCTTTGAATCAAGGATTGCTTACAGCTTTCACCCAGGTAAAGTGACTTCATACGGAGAGAATGCATTGTTTAATTTCAGTGTTTGCTCTGTCACTAGCCGGGAATGCTGCTGAGGGTGCCGCCATTAGGGTGGTTTTATTGGAGTTGTGCATCTGTTCTCTACAGGCAAGCCAGGGGCCATGATAACTGTCTGACAAGGGACTGACCAGCTGACATAATGTCCTTTCATCTTCCACTGTTGCTTTTAATTTAAACTAATTAAAGCTTTGAGAAATCAGCTGGGTTATCCTCAAGTGCTATCAATAATGTAAAATGCAATTTTTGTATTTCTTAAAATAAGACAGTCAGGAGGAAAAAGGTAAACTTGCTCCTCACTTCTGATTTCTGCAACCTGTGAAACTATTGACTTCTGCAACTTGTGAAACTATATTTAAGAGCCGTGACCTGGCCATGAGATTTCCTAGCTATTTAACAAAAGCATAGATAATCACTAACCACTGTGAAAATTCAGTTATTTTGTTTTTGAGCCATGATGTTCCAAGTTCACAGAGCGAGAATCAGCGAGCCTTTGAAACACTTAAGCTATTTTCTTGATGAGGAATTGATTCCCAAGAAAATACACTTATCTCTCTGAGGATTTCAGACTGGCTGAGTATTTCTGAAATTTCCAATATGATATATTGAAAGTCGGTAAATATAAGCAATAGTTTTTATTTTGCCTTTCTCCTTTGTTCATTGTCTCTTACAGAAGGTGAAGAAGATGCCCAGCGAAGTTCAACAGAACAAAGCGGGGAAGCCCAGGGGGAAGCAGCAAAATCTGAAAGCTAACACCCCACTTTGATCTTCAACACCTGACAATGTGTCCAATCTCCAGGCCTGGCTGGAATGCATTTATTTCCACGAGTGAAAAGGGGAAAAAGAAAATGGCTGTGCTGCATTGCAGGAACCTGCTCATCATCGTGTTAGAAATGGGGGCAGAGGCTGTGGCTGCAGACAGACTTTTCTCTACCTCTGTCATTAGCAATGGTTGAAATCATGTGGCTTGTGTTTGGATGTCATTTTTGTCTGGATCCTTTCACTTGACCATGTGATGAAATGCTTGTAGAGAGTAGCAGCGACCTAGACGGTGATCCTTCCTGTAGCATCTGGCCCCTCACAATGTCAGAGGATTTAATTGTGTCTAATTGCAAAGGGTTGGTTGAACCCCAGAGTTTAAATATCTCTGGCCCAAGTATTCACCCAGTAAAAGAACCATCCAGAAAGCACTGTTTTTAGCATTATGTATCTGTGTGTTCCTGCTGTGTTATTTACACTGTTTTGTATTGTACAATATAGATGCTCAGCACTGCCCCCTTATTCGATTGCTTATGAAAAACAAAAATAATGTATGTTACTGTGAATTTTTATACCACTCATTTTTAAAAGGGCTGCCTCTTTTTCTTCTCCATAGTGTGGTGGTGTACACAGGATACAACACACATATTTTTAACTTAATCTTCCCCTTTAATCCACTGTTTGGTGAATTGGTTAATTTTAACAGATTCATCAAGACTCCTTGCTTTACTATACAGGCATTTGAAAATATCCATTAATGTGAATATTACCTGAATTCAGTCTGTTTGGTGTCTGCACAGACGAGAATTTAATCTGCAAATTTTGTTTTATTCTCAAGTAGGGAACTTTTCCCAACTAATATTTTTATTTTTAATTATGAGGATTTAGGAGAATTGGGAAGGTGGGAAAGAGAAGCCAAGACAATACTAAGAAGTGGAAATATTTTTTTGTAATGGAATTAAATCTCTCACAGTGCTGTATGCTCCTATTTAAATTTGGAGGACAATTTATCTCCGTGGAGCTGCAAAAGATGGAGAAAATGATCTCCTTGCAATCATGTGGACACCAATCACAAAAGTAAAGCCCTTGTGTTGTGTTTTTCATGTCTTTTATCAGCCCTATCAGATCCAAATGTTATTATGCACTTTTTAATGTTTGTAAACTTTTACTAATAATTAGTGTGAATTGCATTCTGATACAATAATAGTCATCATTAGAAGTTAACACAATCTTCATTAATACTGTTGATGGCTTCTGCTGTGTTTTGACATCATGGTTCTTACGTGGAAAGGTTTTGTGAGCTGTGTAATCCCTCTGGTCAGTATTATGAAATCATTTATCAGTGGTAATAAATAAGGAACCAGTAATATGCCAATGGCTCATGAGTTACTGGACAAATAGCAGACAACAGGAAGACTCTTTTACAATAAAGAGCCCACTTAACTGTCCTCAAGATCTTAGATACAGGCCCATGTGAAGGAGGTTAAGCAGCATTTCTGCAGGTAACCTATATGGACATAGCAGGAACTCAGCCCTCCTTTGTAGTTGCATAGAGGATGAAAGGTAAGTCTGCCCTCATCTCCCTTCAGTACTTTTCAGATGAGTGGGATCAGGGTATGGATATCATTTGGTCCTCAATCATATATTACTAGAACAAATGTTAACTGTGTCTCAGAAAATAGAAAGAGAAAAGATTAAATTTTAGAGTACTTCCGTCTGTCTAATACATTAGAGTCCAAAAGGTACAGTTAAAATTCAAACAGATCCACCTGTCAATAGACTCATAAGTGGAAAAAGAGGTTCCTGAGGCTATTTTAGATCATTTCTAGTAGTCTGTTGAAAACATCCAACACAAAATCACTTTTTCAATATCCTCATTTACTATCCTCATAGCTTTCTTGTAAATCTAGGTAAAGGTCTTTTCATCCTTAAAGTTGTGGAATTCCAAACTGATTTCCTGTGGTTTTGTAAAGTTTAGGACTAGTGCTGAGTATATTGGAGGGTTTATAATCCTATATGATATTACTATTCTTAATGCATGTGGTGTCATGCTTGTCTTTGAATATATAATAGTGCTAAATTTCAAAGTCATATGGAGCTTTTGAATTATTTCAACCTCTTCCTGCTACTTTGTCTGCTATATTCAAACTCAGAGGCATTCCCAAGCTGGAAGATAAAAATCTACTTTCCAAAATGTCCACATCCTACAAATGTCGCCCAGCAAAAGTTCACAGGATCTTCCAAATTTTATTGTAATGTCTTTTACATGCAAGTCAGTAATCACATGGAATTGAACTTTTAAGGAGAGAAGGAAAGGGTAGAAAACTAAGGCATTGATTTGCCA
Source organism: Equus quagga (assembly GCF_021613505.1). NCBI lineage: Eukaryota > Metazoa > Chordata > Mammalia > Perissodactyla > Equidae > Equus > Equus quagga. Next base: position 74,738,845 of record NC_060282.1, read on the forward strand.
ATACACATTGAATGCCTATTAACCAACTGACCTTATGCTAATCACTTCCCAGCATCTAGTCTCCCATTTAATCCTCCAACAATTTGATTAAAAAGGTAGCCTTATCCCATTTCACAGATTAGGAAATTAAGGCTCAGTAAGGTATAACTGTTCTAAGCTGAAAAAGATAATAAATGATGAAATTAAGATTTGAACCTATCTTTGTCCATCCCCAAAAAGTTTTCTATTGTACACGCCATAAAACTAAAGCCAATTACAGGGCTTGTGATCTGTAGGGGAATATTTAGAGATGGACTGGTTCAGCCTACATATTTTAGAGAAGAAACCTGAGCCCCAGAAAGAGGAATTGTCTTTCTTACCTAGATGAGTGATGACACAGACATGACTAGATCATAGAAAGTACACTTTTTTGAAAAAGAAATTCAATTAGAATTTATTTTTTGTGTTCTACTTCCCGAAAGATATTTTTCTGGCATGTGGTGTGTAAACTGAGCATGGTTCAGATTTTTTATTTTCCATGCTACTCGCTTTGTTTAATTAACTAGAACTATGACAATTTCAGTTTTCGACTCGTTGGCAACAAGTGTGAACTTGTCAAATGTACCTTTTATCAATTGTAAGCATCCTATGCCAACACATTGTTATCATAAATTCACAGAAATGTTTTTCCAATATATAAAAGGCAGCCTTCCACTTCTAGGCAATACCCGCAGAGCTGCGCACTGGAAATGCCCTACACTTGAGTCTTACTCAGACACAGTGGAAACATAACTATTTTAGAAGATGAATGATAGTGCTGTTTCTCTTCAGAGAAACAATAATGGATAAAGGAATGTAACTGCCAGGCAGCAAAGCTTCCAAGTGAAGCCTGTAGTAATAGGGAGAAAATGCATTGTCAACAAGTGAAAACAGGAAAGGACCTATGATTTATGATGTCTTAATAGGCCCTAAATGGTTCTTTAATTAAAAGAGTGGCAGTCTCTGAAGTCATTTGTGAGCTTGTATGACTTTTGTATTTAGCAATGTTGCATGCTCACATAATTGATATTAAAAGTAATACATTTTTCTGAAATGTACACAGTCTATTAAGAGTATTTATTGAACATACGCTATGTGCCTGGTGCTAGAGAAAGTGCTGTGGGTGGTAAAAGAGAGATCCAGAGCCTTAGCCACCCTGGGGTGGACGTACCCACTCTTCCAGCCTCACTCTTTCCTGCTCTTTACTCCAATAATTTCCAGCTCCATTCCACTCGAGTAGCCCACTTCCTGGACTTTGTCGTCTACCAGAGCCAACTCTTAAACCGTAAGGCCAGTATCACTCCTGTGGTTCTTACTTGCTCATCTTCAGGTCAGTGATTTTGAAATCACAAGAAATACAGGTGTTTATCAGAATCCCCTGAAAGTTTTTACAACACTCCCTCCCCCACCTGCACACACATAGGTACATTCAGACACAAACACTCTCCTCCCCTTGAAAACACTCCCTATATGTCTTTGATATCTTGTTTCCTCCCACCCTCACCCCCACCACTTGAGAACCACTGATCTAGAAGAAGCGCAAGGTTTCAAGATGCGTCCACTGTGTGCATGCCACTGAAAAGCTTTAAAATGAGTCAATGACAAAACAGAGTGCTCACAGACACCCAGGGTTTTACTCTATTAAGGATAACATCTTGGGGTCAGAGACTTTAACTGCTTTTATCTTGGTGTTGCTCTCTTTTCATCATATTATTTTTACCACATACAGGCAGTGAAAACCGAGACCAAGGTGGGCCTCAGGAGAAAGTAAGCATCAAATAGCACTCAGCCTGAGTCCAGTCAAGTCTGAAGCTGAAGGGGGAAATTAAGTTTATCTTACTCAGGTTACAAGAATAAAGCACTACATAGGGATTTGGGACAAAATGCTATCCAGGGCAACAAGTTTTCATTACCTCTAGTACCTCTTCTCATATATTGTTTGCATCTGTCTAGCCTAGGATGTGGAAATTTGGGATCTTGGCCATCTCTCATTGTAAAGTCAAAATTAACAAAACTATCTGACTATAACCTGTTGACTTTCTAATTTGTACCACATCTACTTTCTGATCATATCAAGATGGCTATTTCCTCAGCAAGCCTCCTCCCAATCTGGAGTCCATTGTTAGTCTTTCTCCTCAGTGCCTTCAATTTCCTGACTTTCTTGGCTTTTTGCTGTCTCTGCCCAAAGTTAGTCAAACCTTCTCTCTACTTGTCTTCGGAATGACTAAAAAGCTTATAACAATGCTTATTCATTGTTTGCAATCTCAGTTTAGATGGAAGTGCTGCACAGCTCTCTTTTTTCATGTCCCGGGGGACAGAGGAAGTTTCCCACTTCTTGTCTAAGATTTCATCTAAGATTTTTAAACCATTTTCTTTCTAACTCTAACAGGAGGTCTGTTAATTATCCTTTTCTCTTCACTGACTACCCTTTTCCACAAATGTGCTCAAGTTCCCCTCTTTCCTTCAGTACTTTGTTAGTGCCGTCCAGTGGATTCCAACTCCTGGCAACCCTGTGTACAACAGAGCAGAAACCTGCCTGGTCTTTTTGCACCATTCTCTCACCTCTGGCACTATATCAGACAATGCTCCACTGCTATTCATAGGGTTTTCATGGCCAATTTTTTCAGAAGTGAGTGGCCAGGTCCTTCTTCCTAGCAGGTCTTAGTCTGGAAGCTCCACTGAAATCTGTCCACCATGGGTGACCCTGCTGGTATTTGAAATAATGGTGGCATAGCTTTCAGCATCACAGCAACATGAAGCCTCCACAGTACGACATCCAAGACATGGTGGTGTGGTTCCTGATGACAAAATGAACTCAGGTTGTGGTGGTGACAGCACCGAATTTAACCACTAGACCACCTGGGCTGGCTTCTTTCATTACTTATGTTTCTCAGAATAGTAATCTATACTCCCTGTTTTCATGCTTCTCCTTATTTCTTATCCTTTTGCAATTGGACTTCCAGTTAAGTTTTTCTCATTACCAATGACTTCTTTAGTAGACTCTGGACTCAGTAATTGTCACCAAAGCCCTTGCCAATGTGGAAATTAAAAAGTGATGATGTTACAGAGGACTCACGCTTCCCCTAAAATCAAATTTGGTAGTTTTATAATTTCAATTGATATTAGTGTGGCAGGGTATAGCTGCCTAATAAGGCCTTCTTAAGGATGGAATCTACCTATCCCAAGGAAAGGAGCATTTTCTCTTCCAGTTTCACATCTTCCATCATGTATGGATGTGCCTTTTCTCTTTGCCCACATTCTCTCCATAATGTCTGTTTGCTACATCCCCAGATCCTACAATGTTCATTTTTTCATAGAGGTGGTTGCTTCATAAATATGCACTGACCTGGAGCTTGGACATCCAGAGATGGGCAAGATTATCTTGTGACGTTTTAGGGTTCTGTCTTCCATTACAATCTGGGACGACTGCCAGTGATATCACTAGTTCCTTTCAACAGCAGTCATGTACAAGCAAAAACACTCAGCTTCTTTGTACCCAGTCCTACTCCAGTTCTCTGAATTAGACCTAAATAAATATATCAATCCCAATGGCCAAATATAATGGAGAATTTACGCATGTTTTATTAGCCTATCCTATGGCATTTAATCCTTTTCACCATGGAGTCTTTTTTGAGATGCTTCATTTGCCTTCCTTTTTTTTCAGGGGTATGTATGTATGTATGTATGTATGTATTTAATCTTTTGGTTTTTTTCCTCTGGCAACTCCTCACTCTCCTTGACTAGTGCCTTCTTCTCTACCTCCCCACAAAATACGGTGGTTCCCTGGGACTCCTCTTCTCCAGTCCCACTCTTCACCTGACCTCTTCCATGTCAGCACCATCATTTACCACCTTTATCGTGATGAATCCCAGATGGAACTCCTGATCACTTGACCATCTTAAAAGTCAATGTTCCAACGCTAAATTCAGTATATGACCCCATTCCCAAAAGTGCTTATCTTCATATGCCACAGATCTCATATAATGGTAGCACTGGTTTTCCAGAAGCCTTAAATCAAATTCTTACAGCTCTCTCAGCTGTTCTTTGTCCAGTTTGTTTTTCAGTCCATCAATTCTAATTCTTAACTACTTGAAACTTCCCACTTCTTTTTGTCTGCAGTGCAACCCTTTAAATCATCATTTATCTAATATAATGCAATAACCTACTCACCAGGACCTGCTTCATCTGGCAATCTTTCTATCCACCTTGCAACCAGATGTATCTTTCCAATACATAAGTCTGATTGTTTAACTTCCCTAATTTGAAAAATCCTTAAATTTAGCCAGAAAAACTTTTCAGAATAAATCCCACATTTTATATCTGTATAACTCTACTGTTTTCCTGTTCCGAAGATGTTCTTCTTCATGCCTGTTGGCAAATTCTCATTGATCTTCTTCACCCATTCCTTTAGAGCCTTTTTAACTTGCATCTTCATTCCAAAGCCCCACTCTAGGAAATTAGCTGTTCCATACTCCTTGCTCCCCTAACACTTGATCTGCAAACACATCTCACGAGATCATAGCTATTTGTTTGCATGTGTGTCTCTCCAACTAGAATATGAGCTCTTTGAGGAAAGCAGCCATCTTTTATTCATCTTTGTATCCTCATTGTCTATTAATACTCAGTAAATATTTGTAAATGAATGTCTGCCCTCCTGAAGCTCGCAATATAATTGAGACAGAATTTATACTCAGATTGATTAGGAAAAAATGCAATTCCCAAATAAAGTTGATGGAAAATAGTGAAGGCTGCATAATATTGCATTACAGAAGATTAAAAACTTGATTCCTATCACTTTTTTTCTAGTTTATGCAATAGAGTAACAATTTTTAAATTTGATTCTCAAACTGTATGCTGCACATTTACACACACACACAGATTTGATATGAATTACAGAAATGCGATGTCCAATAGAATAATGTATAACCAAATGAGCAAATCAGGGTAAGCCATCCAAGTAAAGAGGGACCCTGGTAAAGATATTTCTTGACATTCTGTAGTACAAATTCCCTTCGGTTTGCTGGAATTGGGAAAAGCAAAAAAAAGGAGGTTGTATCTTAGTCACCTGGCCTAAGCAACACATTAGTCAAGACAGGAAGATTTCTGGGGAGGCTTTTGTGGTCCTTAAACAAAGGGACACTGCAGTTTCTAAGAGTATCTTTACAGAAGTATACTTAAACCTACTCTAATAGCCTAAAGAAATGAGAGTTCTGATGGAATAGCATGAACTTCACAATGGCAGAAATTCATAGAAAAAATAGGGGAAAATGTAAAACAAAGGGACTAAGAAACACATTTTTTATACTCAAGAAAGAAAGGACACTGATATATATGTATAGAACCTTAAAGTAATTTTCCTGAATATTACATCTTTTGGAAAATACAGAAAAATAGTACTAATCCAATTAACACTGGAAATCGAACAGGATAAGTATTATGTACTTCTTGAGTCTGAAACTAAGAAATAAGAATGGCCGAGGTCATGATGTAGATTACTCCTAACAACACTTTTCCCCATTGGCTGCATGATTCATTTTACGCATTTCACTTGAGTAGGATGGTGTGACCATCGTGACTGTCCTGTTGAATTTTTTTTTTCTTGTATCCCATATTTTCTTTGGAGTCCATAAAACAATACATAACCATGAATATTAAGGGCAAAAAGTTATATAAAGATAGCTATAGCTAGGGAGTAACAACACAGACAAAACCTGCCCTCCCAGATGGTCCTAAATAATATCCAGTAAATCATCAAATTTATTTAGGAAATATTTATTGAGCATTTAGTAAGTTTAAGTCTCTGATGTTGGGTGCAGTAAGGAATGAAATAAATAAGTTTTAAAAAAAAGACCGTAAAATCTTTGACCAATAGAAACTGAAATATGTGATGATGATCACAGTCTTTTCTATCAGTATTGCCAGCCTTTCCCCATCTCCACTCCATCCCTCATTGTAAGGAATTTTTCTTCAATTCTTTTGTCTAATGGGAATTTACTTTTTTCTCAACTGATTCCCAAGCCTTTGTGACACAGAATTGGGAGAGCAGATCTAGACACAGGCTAGAGCGATAAGATGAGAAAGATTTTTTCTTTTTTTTTTTTTTTTAAAAGATTTTATTTTTTCCTTTTTCTCCCCAAAGCCCCCCGGTACATAGTTGTATATTCTTCGTTGTGGGTTCTTCTAGTTGTGGCATGTGGGACGCTGCCTCAGCGTGGTCTGATGAGCAGTGCCATGTCCGCGCCCAGGATTCGAACTAACGAAACACTGGGCCGCCTGCAGCAGAGCGCGCGAACTTAACCACTCGGCCACGGGGCCAGCCCCGAGAAAGATTTTTTCATGAAGAATCAATACCAGAGTTCTTTGTTGTTGATAAACCAGTTAATGGTTGAAGCAGACGAAAACAAATTTTTTCAAACTAACATGTTAAATTCATTTTGCATAATAAACAGCTAAGATTTACAGGGAGGATTAAAAAAGCAATGAAATGGGTTTCTAAAAGAAAGTTTGGGAGGGTTGACAAGTAAGAGGTTTCAATGAAGTCAAAGAAAATCAGGAAGAAGAGAAAAAAAGCATTTTCAAAGGTTGTGAACTAGACCATCTTTAATATTCTTAAAAGTAAATATGCAAATATTGGGAATATTTTTCAATTATTTCTGGTATATATGAGACTTTTTTGAATGGGCTCCATTGAAACACAGGGCCACATGAGACCCTAATATTTATTAAAGTATGCTCATTTAATAGTAATGGTAAGATAAGTACATACATACCTATACTAAATGTCTCAATATGATGAGCAATAATTAGATGAACATGGAACACTCCATGCAGATTCTCAGGGATAAATGTCACTTTACAGGAAAAATCATGGAGAAGGATGCCCTGGAATGATTTCTTGAAATGTTTATTTCTTTGAAGAAAGAGAGATTAGACATTCTACATAGAAAAAGTGACATAAACTGAGGTACACAGGCAGGAAAACATGAGGTCATACATTTTTTTAAATAATCCAAGTGAGCTAGAGCACAGGATATAAGTGTTAAATCTGAGGTGAGACACTGGACCAGGCGGAGGAGTAGAAGTCTGAGACCCTAAGGAGGGGGAGCTGGAAGCCCCAGAAGCTGGTAAAAGTCCCTGAGGACTTGAAGGTGTGCCTGACATGCCCCAGCAGTGGCTGGCAGGCCAGCTCCACGAGATCACTCAGAGGAAAGAGTGTGGGCATCAGGACATGACTCAGACACAAGGACCCTGAGCCTCAGATGGGGTCCATGCCAAGAAGCCTTACAAAAACATGGAAGAATTCTGAAAGCAAGAGTAAAGGTTTTGAAGGTAGACTAAGGGCTTTGAGATGAAAGTAGACACAAGGACTTATACCAAGGTTCAGAATCCAGCAGCTGAAATAGCCAAATGTCAGGGAAAGTGAGAAGCAGCAGAGATGAGCACAATGAGGCACAAACAGAATCCTGCCTGCAAAGCAGCTGCTGCTGTCCTTTATCCATGCCTCCTCCTCATGCCCTGATGCACTCTTCAGTTTTTAAAGGCACCGTACTTCTCCACTGACAGTATGTGGTGCAAGTGTAAGAGAAAAGGGTCTTTCTATATAGCATCATAAGAAGCGGGCAGAAGACACCTTGACCTTTCCTCAGGTCATAATAACCACCAGATTCTCAATGTGTGTTGGATGCTTGATCATATTACCTCTATTTCTCACAATTACTCTGAAATATGAGTATATTTATTTCATAAATGACCAACCCAAAGCACAGAGAGGTTAAGTGGCTTGTCGAAGGCTGTGCAGTTTTTGTATTGCAAAGCCAGAGCTGAAACCTATGTCCTTCTTCTCTGATGGCAATTCCCTTGCTCTTTCAACTACACCAAAGCTGTCCAATAGAACAATAATAAAAGCCAAACGTGTAATTTTACATTTTCCAGTAGTCACATTAAAATAAAAGAAAGCAGTGAAGTAACCCAATTTATCGAAAATACTGCCATTTATCATATAATCAATGTAAAAATCAATGAAACATTCTTTTTTTTGTTTAGTACCAATTCTTCAAAATCCAGTATCAGTTTGACACATATATCTCAATTCAGACTACTTACATTTCAAGTAGTCTGACCTCCATATTGCACATCACAAAACTATATACCCTATTTTGCTTTCCAAGAATTAAGCAAAGAGAAGACTCACTTTGGGGACATCGGAGTGTAGAGTGTACATGGGTGTGTATAGTTATTTCTCAGTGATTCTCCACTCTGGCCTCCTGTCACAATCACCTGGAAAAGTGTTTTAAATATATTAAGAACTGGGTCCCATCTCTACAGATTTTGATTTTATTGTAGGGTGAGGTCCAGGCATCAGTATTTTTTTAACGTCTTCATAATAAATATTAAAAAGTGCACATAAATGCGCAGTTTTATGGATTCTTATAGAATGAATACACTCAGGTAACCAGCATCCAGATCAAGGATCTGAATATTTCAGCACCCCAGAAGGCCCCATCAGGTTCCCTTCTAGACACCACCCCCGCAAATGGTTACATCCCGGAGACTAGTAAATGGTGAATTACCATCTGTTCCTATAGAGCAGACCCTGGAGTTCAGCTCAGAACCGTCACCTAATACATTTATGCTCGTTGCAGGTTGCTCTTCTGCAGGATTCTATTCTCAGTTTTCTCAGGTCAACTTGTAGCCCCAGGAATAATAAACCACATGCCAACCCATCTGTCTTCTAGAGGATCTCTACCCAAGAAAACACAGGTCCTTCAAACCACCACATCCCCTGATCCATGCAGGTCCAATCTCCATTCAGCCCTGGACCACTGGCTCCATCTCCACTCAGCCCTTCTTAGCTGTGTGATCCCAAGGATTTGGTCTTCCTCCCTCTTTCCTGAACTATCCACTGATTTTCTCACCTGAGTTCCACCTCCCTTATTATCAACAGATCAAATGAATAACAACCTTGAGAAGCCAGTAACACAGATTTCAATTTCCTGCTGAACAGGCTTTAATAAAACTCCCAGGCTTACACCCTTTTTCTTGGTGCTTAATTCCCCAACCTTCTGCTCCAGCCCTTCTCATTACCATACATATCCGCTGGTCCCATAAATTCAATTCTCTGAAAACGGTGTTTGTTCTTCCTGTAGGTCATTTACCGTCCTCAGATTCAAGTGATTTAAAATACATTTCTAAGAAAATTCAAAATTGATGTCTCCAACAGATGTTCCCTCGTTAGTTTAATCAAGAAAAAATCATCAATTAAGACATTTCCTAATTCCAGCCAAGCTGAGCAAACATAAGAGTGGATTGAATCCTTGAGCCTTGTGCTACAATGAGTCCAGTCCTGATGAGTAAACAACTTCTCCATGTATTAAATACCCAGCAACATTTGGCTGCCATTTGTTGGAATCACAATCACTTCACAGTGTTGGTTTTTTCTCTGCTCTCAAAACAGTGCCTTGTTGTACTTCCAGCCCATACAAGAATCTTCTGAATGAGTCTGACTTTGCAAAGACAGCATTTGCAGCTGAAAAAAGGAAAACATGACCATCTGTTCTCTCCCTTCCCAGTTCAATCTGACAATATCCTAACACAGCTGTCTTCCTCCTTGACTCCATCCTACTTGGCCCACCTGCCTCGTTCCACCAGTTTCCCACTCGAGCTTCTTCACTTACGTTGTGTCTCTCCACATTCTTCTCCTCCTACTCCCATAGCACTACTTTCCTCCATTTTATCACTTCATGATTCTTATATCCCTCAAGAATACCCAATCGATTGCTTTTTATTCTCCATCCTCCCTACTGCATCTTTCTCCCTCAATCCTTCTGCCCAGCACTTTCTGCGCTCTACTCAGTCCTTCCTAATTTTATGTGCAAGAAAGAAAAAAAGGAAAGGAGCTCCATACCTAAGCTTCTAAGATCAGTCTAAAGTTTGCCAGAAGTATGAAAATAACCCCTAGGTATTGGAGAGGATAAGGTGCATGAGGGAAAGTGAAGGGGAAGAAAGGATAGATAACACTAGTGGCAAGAGTAATTTTCACCACTATTATAGATTTCCACTAATTCATTTGTTGACTTTGGGAGGATACCCAGTGCCACCAACTCTCACCACCACCAGAAGTCAGAACTTTTACAAGTTCCCCAAATATCAGACATACACCTTGATTTTTCATCTGTCCATTCAGTGAAACTCCAAATGACTGATAATTCTAGGAAACACTTGGAAAATATATTTAGGAGAGACTGATTTTAATAGCAGAGGCTCAGAACCCAGATATCTTACTAACTAAATGTATGATCTCACCAAATTGACTTAAACACTGTGGTTTTCAGTTTCTTATCTGTAAAAGGAAATAATAATAGCATCTCTTAGAAACGTTGAATAATAGTAGGTAAGAAGAATGTCAAAAGGTTGGGTTAGTTAATATACATAAAGCATGAGAAGAGTGCCTGGCACTTAGTGTAAATATTAGGTGTTAACATTCTTCTTGTTGTTGTGTTGTTATATGAAATCTGTATTTATAGTCTTAAATAACTCAGGGAGCATAGTCAACTGGCTTTTACTTCTTAATGAGTAGTGCCACCCAACGGCACAGAGGTTTTATTTATTCACTTATTGAACAAATATGAATAAGTTCCTTCCATGCGCCAAGTACTTTCAGGATGCTAATTATACAATGGTTTAACCATAGGGATGATCTCCAACCATGTGAAGTTCACAGACTAGCAAAATCTAGTTTAGTTGGATCCCAGCAAGTGAAATACTTAGAGTACTTCCTCCAGTCTATTGTAGGAAAGCCAAGTTTTGAGGAGAAAAATTTGAATTGGGGGAAAGAAAGAGAGAGAGGGAAACTACTTCAGGACTGTCTTAGGGTTAATTCAGATTCAACTCTAACTTTTTCTGACAACTGTTACCTTTGCAGTTTCACAATGTTAATAGATAGCAGAAGAGGACATAAGTTCTCATAATGATATAAAATACAAGCTGTCAGGGATTGGCACTGAAAAGACAGAGAGGATCATTGGACAGGCTCAGTCATTCAATGACATTGATTTTCTCTGTCATCTCTTACTGGCACCTCTGAGAGTTGTTTTCTTTTTAGTTCTCTGATTCAAGTGCAGACAAAATCCAATCCTCTTGGTCCCCCTTACTAAAAGTGACACCAGGCAAAGAGTCTGGTAACACCAGGAAGACCAAAAGCAGGAAGAATAGAGAGAGTACAGATGTTTGGCTTACTAAAGGAAAAGTTTCTCATTTTTAATCTAGTTAATTTCAGTCCAGAATCTCCATTACTCATGAGATCCTCTAAAGGGAAGATGAGATGCTATCCAGAAAATTCCCTCTTGTCATCCATAGATTCTTTCTCCTGTCCCAGGTTCTAGATGAAAAGACTCCTCTTCCACTAGTAGATGTATCACGAAAGCATCCTTTTATAAGTATCTATTTCCAGTATACAGTATTAACTATATGATTAAGATAACATACACATTATGCATACATACTAAAGAAGTATTTTCTTGTTGATATTTTAAAAAAATGGTCCTGAAGCCCTCATAATCTCAACCAGCATACACAAAGATTACGATGCTTATCAGTCAGTTTACTCAACCAGAAAAGCTGACTTTTAAAATTATTTATAACAATTTTAAAATAAGAAGCATTTTCTTCTTAATCCTAAATAAATTCTATATAATAGATATTCTGGTCAAATATTTACTACAATTGTCTTTGAATAAATATTTCTGTGTTAAATAAGGCCCATTTCTCAATCAGATAGGAAAACCAAGTCATTTAACAATAATTAAATCAGCCTTTCATATAACTCAAGTGAAAAATAAAAATATAGCTTTATATTTTTCTCTGTTTCTATATTTCTATTTTCTAATCTGTATTTCTGGAAATATTGATGAGTAATAAGTAATAGATATCTGCCTCCTAGTGGCCATATGCAGTTCTAAAAGAAAAAATATTCTGTCTCTTAAAATACAACAAAGAGATTTTGTTTTAGAAATTTCTTTAGTAAGCTGCTCACTCTGAAAAGCAATGGTAGATTGGCTTGGTCCCAAGAAGGGAAAAAGTCAGCAGTGACAGCCAACAAGAGTGACTTCCAAGGACACTGTGGGACACAACAGTTCCCTTTTACACTCAGTTGACTTGTATAAAGCCATAAATATATGCACATAAACACCAAAGAGTCCTCAGGAAAACTAGCTTTAATAAAAGTAAAATGTTTGCCTAGTACTTCTAATGTATTTATTACAAATCTCTTCCCTTAAGCCCCAAAGTCCTAAGGTTACGGTACAATTTGACTTTATTACCTTTAGCCAAACAGAATATTCCTCATACACATTCTCCTGATGGAAGGCCTGTGTCAATCAGATATAACCAGAGAAAGGTATGCTTCTCCATTTGGTTAAGTGCCTTTACTTGGTTGGTAATAGAATAAAACCTTTTGGGAAGTAGCAAATGTGCCTTGACAGGATCATAGCACGGCTTACTAAAACTAAACGTTAGAAACGCAGAAGGCTTTGTCAAAATAATAACAGCATTATAAATACTTACTTAATAATAACTTCAACAAAATAATATTTTACTTTGGCAAAATAATCAAATAAAACTTTGATTATTAAAATCTACGTCAATATTTGAAGTGTTGCCTCAGTAGAAATAAGAGTAAATATATGTTGTATGCCGTATCACTCATAAATATTTAACTTAAATACTTCTAAGCTGTATGATACAGAATAATTTTTGAATAGGAGAAACATGTTTCAATAAACAATCTTAGCAGCTAAAATTAATCTGTAAAAGTCTGTAATTTTGAAATTGTTAGATGAATTCACTCAGGACTAATTAAGCACTTAAATCCCTTTTGATTGCATGATGAGGGTTTGGGTGGGAAGGTGATACAAAAAATATTTATAATTTATACCATATATCTCACAATGTTCCTTTGACTAGTGCTGGTCTGCAGAAGGGAAAGAGGTAAATGAACTTAATTTTAACATAAATAATAAACATAAAAAATGAGTTAACTGAACTCAAATCACTGTACATACTTGTATGTAAAATATTTTGTTAAATGCTATCAGAAATTTTTTCTTTTTTTAAATAGTGTTTTGAGAATATTAAAAGGTTATATTATCATAGAAGAATGCCCTCAAACAATGAATTCATGAGAAGAAATAATATATTTGACTACCAAGGACATTCATTTACTTATGATGGATCTCTAATATGAATTTTAATTTTTAAAAAATATTAATAGACATTTTTAAACATATACCAAGTAAAAAGTAGGATAATGAACTCCCATCTAGTCATTATCCAACTACAACATTATCAGTTCTTGGGGAATCTTGTCTCATCTATAGTCATACACTCCAAACCCTACTCAATTTTGAGGAAGGCCCAGAGATCATATCATTTTAACTTTAAATACTTCAGTTTGTATCTCTAAGAGGTAAAGACTGTTTTGTACATTATCACAGTAGAATTATCACAACTGAAGAAAAAGAACAATGCCCTATTATCAAATATTTAGTCACTGTTCCAGTTTATGATTGTTTCACAAATGACTCTACAGTTAGTTGGTTTGAATCTGGATTCATAATTACATTTGGGATGCCACCATGATCACATATTAAATATTCATATGCAGTCAGGTCTATTTCTGGACTTTGTTTTCTGCTCTATTTTTAGATTTATACAAGCAAGGACACTATACATTTTTTTTCTTGGTGAGAAAGGTTGGTCTGAGCTAACATCTGCACCAATCTTCCCCTATTTTGTATGTGGGATGCCTCCACAGCATGGCTGACGAGTGGAGTAGGTCAGCACCTGGGATCCAAACCCGCGAACCCCAAGCCACAGAAGCAGAGCATGCAGAACTTTAAGCACTTGGCCACAGGGCTGGCTGCTATATCTTTTTAATTCTAGTGATCTTATAATACGCTTAAGTATTTGCTAAGGCCAGTAGTCTACCACCTACACAATTGCACCCATTCCCCAGGCTTCTCCTGATTATTTATTGCTGATTTGTTCTTCCAAGTGAACTTTATAATCAATTTTTAAGCTCCTGAAAAAAATTCCAGTGGTATTTCTATTGGAATTATGTTAAATTTATAAGTTAACTTCAAAGGGGTTGACATCATTTTAATACTCAGTTTTTCTCTTCAAGAACATAATGTGTTTTTCATTTATTTAATTCTACTTTTGCATCTTACAGGAGTATTTTATAATATTTGTCTGGTAGCTTTGGGCTTTTTTTGGTCAAATTTTTGCCAAATTATGGGACTATTTTTTTGGTTTGGTTTGTTTTTGTTTTTGTTACAATAAATGGGGTCTTCCATTACATTTTCTAATTGGTTTTGTTTATATGTATGAAGGCTATTGATTGCTATATATTAAATTAATTGTTTGTTGTACTTTTTTCATTAATATTTTTGGGTTTTCACAATATATGATTGTATAATCTGCAAATAAAGATAATTTTAACTCTTCCTTTCAAAATTGTTATGCTTCTAAATGCTTCTTTTTCTCTGTTTTATTGGCTATGATTTACAACTTAATATGGAACTTAATGAATTAATAAGTTAATATGAAACTTAATGTGAAATAATAAGGAAGATAATAGGCATCCTTGTCCAGATCCTTATTTTACTAGAAAGTCTCTACTACTTTCCCGGTAAGTAAGATACTGGTTTTTATTTTATATATATACATATATATAATTGAAGCATCCATCAATTCCTGTTTATTTCAGTGTTTTTAACGTGAATTGTCATTTCATGCCTTTTCCTATCTGAGAAGATGATGGTATTATTTCTCCCCTTTGCTGTTTTGAAGTGGATTTCAATTTGTGTTCTCTAATATCGAATCTCCCTCACTTCGCGGTAATAAATCCTGCTTGGTCATGGTTTATTATTTTTTAATGTGATGATAGGCTCTGTTTCCTACTTTTTTTTTTTTAGAATTTTTTGGATGGATATTTGTAAGTGAGATTGGTCTGTTGTAAAAATCTTAATTTTCTGCCAAGTCTGACAAGGATTTTATTGAATTTTAGAAAATCCACATTTATCCATAAGTTAGCCTATACAAGTTATCTGAGAGACACGTTGGGCCTCCTTCAGTCAGACCTGGAGCACATCTCAATGAAGAAGCAAAAAAACTCCCACCCGCCCCCGATTTTGAAAAAGATTCCAATGTCTAGACTTTACTTCCAGGGGTCCTGGTTGTGAAAAACTAAAAATTCCACTTCAAGCTCTAAAGAATACTGACATTTCACATTTGAAAAAACATAAATAAGAATGAATTATGATGTAACGTTTGATAAAGGCATCTTTGAAAATATGGCTCACAGGAGACACAGTTCACGGCATCTCTGTGACCTAAAAGCTTTGACTGTGTGTAAAATTAAATATTCAGTATGCAACATACTTGAACCATGTTACTCAATTTTCCATTAAAAAAAAAATGCTTTCTCTGAGTTAGGATTGTCTTTAAACTCTCAGTATTGAGAGAACAGTATAAGAAATCATCTACAATAAAAATATGTATTTCTATCTAAACTCATAGTTGAAAACATTGGGCAACTTCCCTCACACATATACATAGGCCTATAGAATGAATTCCTCCTAAAGTTAATGTGGGGTCAGAAAGAATGCATCTTCTCAAGACATTATGCATAGTATCTGCTTCCTGGAAAATCTAGCCTGAGACATAAGTGAGACATATAAGAATTGAATAAAACAAAACAATAGCAACAGCAACAAACCAGTGAGTCATGTAGAACCAAATAGAATTGTAGAATTCAGGGGACCACTCTGACCACCAGCATCCCTCTGACTCCAACGTTCAAACAACTTCTTCTCCTCATAGGATTCTAGAGTACACAGTTCTACTTAGTGACTACCATTGACCCTAGCCCTAACCTGACTGGATGCAAATTGTTTGGCACCTCCTGGGAACTCAATACATTTTTATTCTCATCTTAACTGCCAATTATACCTCCATTTTCCACTTGGTTTTTCATTGGGCGGCACTTGTACCCATGGCAACCAACACAAATAGAACCCAGAAACACTTGAAAGGCAAAACCACATGCATGGTCAACGACTTCGAAAGGTTCAAATTTGTAAAGTACTAGTATAACGTATGAAAAATTGCAATCTAAGATTCATAAATTCTCTACATTCTGGAATTTTAATACCTGGAATAGCGTCTCTTGACTTCTTATCTACCACTTCTGCCAAGTTTAAGAAATGTAACTGCTAACCATAATTTCTATTCTCTTCACCTACCATACTGCACTTACGTCACCTTAAAAGCAACAGAACCAGTAAATCTCACATTTCTGAATATTATTATATGCCTTCCGCTAACGTGAAAATGGACACTGCAGTACTATTGAAATAGTTTCTTCTTTTCAAGTGCCAGGGTAAACTCCGGCTGATTCCAATAAAATGATCTGAATTTTCAAGCATTGCACATGTCAGCATTCCAGCAAAGAAAAAGGACAGAAGGGAGTTGTTTCCATTCACCCAAAACATCCACAGGCTTGAGCTGACTTGCCTTGAGTGCTTAACGAAACCACAAGTGGTGCTTCACTGCTGAGAACCAAAATGCTTCCTGCTATTCTTAACAGAATTTAAATTTGTCTTCTGGCTGTCCCACAGTTGTCTTTGTCTGTTAAGCAAGACGCCAAATGGCCCCTTTATGTCCCAGTCTGCCTATTAGGATAGGATATTTTCTTTTGGAATAGGAAGCAGATTAATTTAAAGGATAAAGGAATTATTCTTGCTTAAGTTTGGTTAAGAATGACCACATTTATTTCATAAAAAATAACAAAAGAACATGTGATTGAGAATAATATAGGGTTTACTAATGAAGCTTCTGCTACAAATCCACAGAGCATATTCCCCCTAGGAAATAAACTCAAATCTATAGTTGCCTCAAAAGATTTACTATCCTGAGGATATGGGATAAAATGATATTAAAGGTCTGAGGCAATTATTTTGATTTCCATTGTGGTTGAATGTACCCTGTCGCATTGTTCTGAAATTGTCACAGATTAACTATTTCGCAATTTTCATGGGCTATAAAATTTGACTATAAAAAGAGACGGCCACTGAGTATTGCTCGACAAATTATGGGGTATATTCTCCTTCTTAGCCCCTAAAGATACGCAGATAAAATTAGGCTAAAATGAAATATCAAGGACAACTTGGAGAAAATAAGTGTGCTACAAATAGATAAATTTTAAAAATCAGGAAGCAGGGAAGAGGTGAATATATGTTAAAAGCTCTGTATCTCGTCCTCACAGCAGCCTTGAGGGTTGAATCTAGGAGGAAACTAAGATGCATAGAAATTAGTTCTTTTTTCCCAAAGCTATCAACTACGAATGACTCATTGCACGTTCAAATCTGGTTCATTTTGTTGGAAATACTCTTGTACCTACACCACAGAAAGGAATTAAACGGCTACCTCTACCCTTATACGGCATAACAACAGTTGCGTAAGCACCAAGTTTATATTTAGCAGCAACTGTTACCACCGTCTCTTTAACTCAGTTCCCCCACTGTCTCCACAACAGACTCGGGCCCTATAACAAGGGATCCAGGGAGGACACTTCACAGGCCATAACAGAGCAAGAAGTTTGGCAAAAGGAAACCAACCTGATATCTAGTTTATGATCTATTTCTTATTCATGAAGAATTCCTATTTTTTAGTAGATATAGCTTGCTTTGACACTCTAAAGTATATTAGGAAAAAGACACCCCCACCAGAAGCTCCTCTCTTCCTTCCACTTCCCACTGTTAGCACATGTTTATTGTGTCATGCTTTTCTGTATACATCCATCTTCCAAATTATAAGTTCCTTTGAGGGCAGCAATTGTAATATCTAATTTTGTACTCTTTATGCTGGAAAAACATCTCAACATACTTCTTGGCATATGTATGTGACATTTTTTTTTTTTTAAAGATTGGCACCTGAGCTAACAACTGTTGCCAATCTTCTTTTCCTTTTTTTCTGCATTTTGTCCCCAAATCCCCCAAATACACAGTTGTATATTTCAGTTGTGGGTCCTTCTAGTTGTGGTATGTGGGATGCCATCTCAGTGTGGCCTAATGAGTGGTGCCATGTCTGTGCCCAGGATCCGAACTGGCGAAGCCTTGGGCAGCTGAAGCAGAGCGTGCGAACTTAACTACTTGGCCACAGGGCCAGTCCCCTGAGACATTTTTTAATATTTACTGATCTAATTTTATTCAGTAATCTTCTTTTAAAAAGCTAACAGGCAGGGGACAGCCCAGTGGCATAGTGGTTAAGTTGGAGCACTCTGCTTCAGTGGTCCAGGGTTCGCCAGTTCAGATCCCGGGTGCAGACATACGCACCACTCATCAAGCCATGCTGTGGTGGCATCCCATATAGAAGAACTAGAATGACTTGCAACTAGAATACACAACTATGTACTGGGGCTTTGGGGAGAAGAAAAAAAATAAAAAGCTAACAGGGTTCAGTTGTTTCGATTCTCATTGCTTCAAAAGTTTTGACATTCAGCTTTATACATATTTTTTTGACTATAACATATGGACTGAAGTAAGGAAATTTTTTACTAATTTTGACGTGCTCTCTTGTCTCTGGGTAACAGCAAGGACGGCCATTTTTTCTACGTGCAAACAAGAATACTCTTCTCAATCTAAACATATTCCCTGCTGGTGGTGGTATGTGGAACGGAGAAGTATGATCAACACTGAAAGACAGCATATTCTAGTAACGCACTGATTTCAGTCTACAAAGTTCAAGAGAAGACACGATTGGAAGACACGGTGCTTAGTATACATCATAAAATTAAAAACAGTAAATTTAACTTGAACAGAAAATGAATATGCTTCACATTTTCCTGCATATTCTGATTAAGCCTTGAATTTTTAGCATGATCAACAAAGCAGAGTAACACTTTGAGAGAGATATTGGAAGCCAATATTCATTCACAAGAGGCATGATGGATGATGCAGCAACACGAGTAACGAATGACGTAAGAGACTTTTAAAATTGTATTTGAAAGCATAGTGGCAAGAAGATCAATTTTTTTTCCAATACAAACAGTTTCCAAAGAGCCAAGGCATTATAATAACAACTACCTTTTTATTGTGATGGGAGGTATGGCATTTACCAAGAACGATACATTTGACAATAAGGAACCATGATGAGACGGTTCTGTAGCAAGAACAGGAAGAGACAGGGTCCGGGTACTGCGAAGAATGCACTGACTGTGCATTAAACAATAATAAGGGCCTCTTCACTATCTATTATTCTAAACCTAGATCAATAAATCTCTGTTCATCACATTGGTCCATAAAATTTGTTACACATTTTTAAAATCATACTGTTAATATAGACCTCATTTTTGACCAAGCTGGAACAACAGGGCCAGGTTTAACTTCACATCTTGTACATAATGACAAAAAAAAATGGTAGCTATTTTTATCCAAAGATATTATGGATAAAGCAAAACATAAAAAAGTAAGCAATTGAAGGGCCAGCCCCATGGCGTAATGGTTAAGTTCACACACTTCACTTCCCCGGCCTGGGGTTCACAGGCTCAGATCCTGGGTGCGAACACGGAACTGCTCATCAAGCGATGCTGAGGCGGCATCCCACATAGCACAACCAGAATGACCTACAACTACAATATACAGCTATGTACTGGGGGGCTTTAGGGAGAAGAAGAAGGAGGGAACAAAAGAAGATTGGCAACTGATTAGCTCAGGTGCCAATCTTTAAGAAAAAAAAAACATAATCAAAACCCTTCACAGATTTGAAATTTCATTTTCAAAATAATTTACCACAAGGAAAAAAAAGAACAGGTTGAAGCTGATTGTAGCCTCTAGCCCTGAAGAATGCTAATAATCAGCGACAGAAAGTGGGGAAGCTCCAAGGGAAGAAAGACTTTGAGGGACTTTGATGCATTTAATTTTAAGTATATTTCGTTTAGGAACATGACAGGATATTTAAGAGAAAATATCCTACAGGTCACCAGAAATGAGAATATCTAAAGCTCTGTTAACTCAACAACTATGCTGATATTATGATTACTCTTCACATAACCCTGGGAACTGGGCATAGTTCAAAAATTACACTTCTTAAATACCTTCTGTACCAACAGTGGATTTCTATACTAAAAATAAAATACAGAAATACACTTCTAAGATCCATCTATATTCTTGTCAACGCCAGGCTCCAATTTTCTTGCTCTCAAGAAAATAATAGTGAATAGAATAATGCTCTAACTATAGCATTTAGATAACTTTCCCACCTTCCTTTCTTTAGTAGAACTATTGGCAGACGTTACTTACTATTTCTACCACCCTTTCGTAACATCTACAGTCCTCCACTCTTCCTTCAAACATTTTTTTTAACCAAATCTCCATTTCACAGAAAGCTCTCAGATTTTGAAACAACAGAGTATTTTTAAGGACCTTGGAAACTCTAAATCATAGCAAAAGGCAAGTTGTCAACTTGATATGTATCTTTCACAGTTCTTTCCAGGTAAAGGCTAAACAATACCAATTAAAAATGAAGATAAAAAAATCAAAGAACTCTAAGGAATGAAGCAAACTTTTTTGCTTAAGAAAAAGACAACTAAGCTTATGCTAATATGGATAGAAATATGTTCAGGAAAAAACCTTAATATTATTATCTTTTGAGCACTTGGTAAGTACAAAATACTTGACTTTTATTATATCTGCTTCTCACTAGAGATACGCATTTCCATTTCACAGATGAGAACACAAACACAGAAGGATATAGTACCTTTATTTGCCTTAAATCATATTAGTAAGTAGCCAAAACAGGATTCAAAAATCAAAGTTTTCTCTTAACTGCCAAAAGTAAATGCCTACCAGAAACTATAAAGTGACAGATAAATATAAGCATTGCATCTTAGAAGACACAATAGTAATAATAATTATAAGTATACACATTTCAATCTATAATTTTTCCTTCATTTTCAAAATCTAAAAATTTATTTTAGCTGTGTTTTATATCTTGATCTGAAACATGCAAAATGTAAGATGTGTGAAATTCAAATTTTGTATGTGTATAAAATGGAGCTGAAAATTATTGTTCATAAAAAACAGCATAAAACAACCACCAGATCTAGTAAATAATGACACTATCAACTCTGATTATATTACTAAAATATAAATAGATAATTCCTAAATATATTATTAATAGGAAAAGTAAAACAAAATAAATATTTTCTAACAATTTTAAGTTTAGAGTAAGATACCATGTCCATGAGCAACTGTTAAATATGTGTTAGTTTCCAAAAGGAAATTTTAAATTACTTTTTGAGAAACTCTCTGAGTCATCTATTTCTACAGTGATTTACTGACACCTTAGCATAAGATGTAGATTTAACGTAGTCAAATAGCCCTGAAAACCGTAACCATTTTACACATATAATTTACATGCATATTTACACATATATGTAAATACATTTATATTTTCTTTTTCTGTGGTTCCTATGCCAGTGCTGTTTCTCCTAGCTAATTCCTAATGAAAAACCACTAGGGGGTGAGCAAGCATCATTTCCTTTTCTCCTCTTGCTCTGGCTACTAATATTATTTAGATAATATTAACATTGTATAAGTGTTTTACTATAAATTAATTCATTGGTTTTCCTGAAGATTTCCCAAGCTACTAGAAATGTTTGAACAAAATCGAATCCCATATAAATTAGTCGTAAGAAATTGAAGTACTTCTAAATTCCCCATTTTGTTTACTGTTAAAGCATTTGATTAAGCAGTTGCAGTCCTCTTGAAATCTGAATAAAGGTCAAATGTGAACTATGAATTGTTTACTCCACCAGAAGTGAATTTTTTATTCCCTCTGAGATTACATATCATGTAAGTTAACTACAAATTTGAAAATAAAATACGTAATCTGAAAACAATGAGTTTTAGAAGGATTTCCTAGCATTTGAAAAATTATGTGCTAACATAAAGATGATAAACTATAATAAATGGTAAGTCGATTTTGAGAAAAGTAGCCAACTGGTTGGCATATAGTTAAATTTCTGTCTTATTCTTTTTTTCTTTATTTTGAGAAAATTTAGTAAAATACATATTAATAATTACAAACAGAAATTATGTCTTTATTTAAAAAATAATTTTAATAGTTTTAACTCTGAAAGGTTGGAAGCTTAATAAGAAATTTAGGGAAAAAATTAAATTATTTATTGACATTTCTGAAACAATGACCAACTATACAATAAAGAAGTCTTTTATTTACAAAAAAATGGAATGAATGTTTATTATTTAAATGAATGACAACAGAAAGAAAAGTGGTTAAAAAAAGTACTCACCTAGGGGCTGGCCCCGTGGCCGAGTGGTTAAGTTCGCGCACTCCGCTGCAGGCGGCCCAGTGTTTCGTTAGTTCGAATCCCGGGCGCGGACATGGCACTGCTCATCAAACCACGCTGAGGCAGCGTCCCACATGTCACAACTAGAAGGATCCACAACGAAGAATACACAACTATGTACCGGGGGGGCTTTGGGGAGAAAAAGGAAAAAATAAAATCTTTAAAAAAAAAAAAAAAAAAAGTACTCACCTATCAATTCTCCCAGCCTTTGCACCATAAAGCAGCCTATTATAAATAGGCAAGTCAATGACATCCTCTTATTTTCCAGACAATGTGCTGCTAGAGTCAAACGTCTGAAATTCGAAATTGGGCTCTGTCATTTGCTAATTGTGTGACCTTGAGAAAACTAGATAACCTCTCTAAGCCACAGCTGGGAGAATAAAGAGTTCCTGTCTTACAGGACTGCTCAGTGGATTAGCTGAGATAATGTGTATGATGCATTAAGCAGCACGCCTGGCACAGAGCTCCTGCTCACTAAGTGTGGAATTATTACTACGTGAGAAGCTCTGCATCTTGATGAGTGGGTTGGACAAAATGCACCATCTTGACAATACTCCTACCATTGTCTCATAGACAGACTAGCTACTGTTATATACCATTCCCTCCTCTCTCAGCTTTCATATTCTCCCTCACAGGTTCCTCAAAACATGCCATTCCAAGGATTTGGGACGTCTAATTTGATTCAACAAATATTTTTGGAATCATAAAATATAATTGTAACGATTATAAATCCATGCTTAAGGCCTGACACTATGCTGGATTCAATGAGGGACTGAAATAGAATATAAAAACAAGGTCCCTATCCTGAAAGATGAGAGGACAGTGAGCTAGAGAAGTTGATGGGAGGGCAAGGGAGGTGAAGATAGGAGAGGGAAGAGAGGAAATTAAATTTCTGTTGTTTTAAACCACTCACTTTATGGTAATTTCGTACAGCAGTACTAGGAAATTAATTCAGAGGGACTTCCTTTCAAATCTTCACAGTTACCAAGAGAGAATACATAAATGGTTATAGCTAGGAAACTGAAAGATTTATGTAAGAAATGTGTGTCCTTAGTAACGCGAAATTTTGCAGTCGGACAAAGATGGCCTAATTGAAGTATCAGTGACAGTTGAGCTTTCCAAAGTTCTCCCAGATTTTCTTTGGTTTTATTTTTATGCCCATTGTCGGGGCTATAGAACAGGCGAAACTGTGATAATTTCACAATTTAAGGGACTGATTTTTTCCACCTGGTTTTTCTCACAGTTCCATCACATTTCTAACACATACATTTGTCCTGGCTCCCTCCTCCCACAAATGTAGAGGTGGTGGGACATGTGTTTCCTGATGACCTTTTTTTTTTGTTTTGCTGAGGGAGCTCCGCCCTGAGCTAACATTTGTTGACAATCTTCCTCTTTTTTCTTTCTTATGTGGGCTGCCACCACAGCATGGCTGCAAACAGACAAGTGGCCTATGTCCACACTGGGGATCTGAACCCAGGCTGCCAAGCAAAGCCTGGCAAACTTAACCACTAGGCCACCAGGACTGGCCCCTGATGAACTTTTGATGCTACACTTATCGCTTCTGTGTATTGAAAATACAGAGTGCTATTTTGAGTTCTCACTTAATTTCAAGAAAAAATAGAATCTGAAGTTTATATGAGTCTAATAATGTGCCAGGCATTCTGTTAGGTATGTTCGTGTATTATTTGGATTCTAACATGGATCTGTCCTTGTCCAGAGACTCAATGTTTAAGCAAATTGCTTTTTAAAGTAGATAATCTGTCTTATCTTAACAGTTTGGCTCAGAATCAAGGTGTTACTAATAATACTTGAGATTAGCTTTATGCTGCGTGATGTAGCAATAAATCAGGCAATGGATAGGTAGGACTTTCACGAGATGTTTTTGATTGGAGCAAAACCCACCCAGAGCTAGTCCCTCAATAAACAGCTACAGAATACTACTAGAATCACAAATTTCTGGTGCTTTCAGATGGAATGGGTTCTAGAGTTAGTATAAAATTCCTGTTTTCTGAAAGAAGAAACCGAAGGCAGAGATGTTCACCAATTTGCTCAAGGATTACCCAGCTACTTGGTGAAAGAACTTGAACCAGAAGTACCGGAATTCAAAAGGAACAAGATCATTCACGTGGAATCTCTCGGCACAGATTTTTAAAAAGTCAAGTCCAAACTACTATGGAAGGAATTTTGCGTTTATAAAGAAATTTTTATAAAATAATATTTGAATTACAGTGGAAAAGCATATGTACCAAGAGACTCCAAATATGACCACGAGAGAAAAATTTTATCAAGTAGAACTTATTCACACGGTTTTGTTTTATCTTCAGATCTACTACAACCATTTAAAGAATGCATTTTTTTTTTTTTTTGAGAAAGATTAGCCCTGAGCTAACTACTGCCAATCCCCCTCTTTTTGCTGAGGAAGACTGGGCTTGAGCTAATGACCACGCCCATCTTCCTCTACTTTATACGTGGGACGCCCACCACAGTATGGTGTGCCAAGCAGTGCCATATCCGCACCTGGGATCCGAACTGGCGAACCCTGGGCTGCCAAAGCAAAACATGCATGCTTAACTGCTGTGCCACCTGGCCAGCCCCTAAAAAATGCATTCCTAATTCCAACATTTTGCCAAATGGTCTACCAACTAGGTCTGCTATGTTGCTTAAAGAAACAAGTTTATCTTTGACCTGATCTCTTCCTGCTTCCTAGTTATTGCTATCCTAATCAATGAAGTAAATAAATAAAACATGAACTGGCATTTGTTTTTTTGTTCATAATTTTTAAGAATTTATATGCAGTCAAACTGGCTTTTTGTTTGTTTTGGTGTACAGTTCTTTGGGTTTTTACACATGTATAGATTTATGTAACCACCCTAACAATCAGGATATAGAACATTTCCATCACCACAAAATACCCCCTTGTGCCATCCTTTATAATCATACACTCTCCCCCACCACCCTTACCCACCGGCAACCACTAATCCATTCTCCGTCCCTGTAGGCTTGCCTATGTCATATAAATGAAACAATATAGAATGTAACCTTTGGAGACTAGCGTCCTTCATTCAGCATAACGCCTTTGAGATTCATTTATGTTTTCGAGTGTATCAATAGTTCTTTTATATTGCTGAATAGTATTCCATTGCATGGATGTGCCACAGTTTATCTATTCAACCATTAAAGGACTTTTGAGCTGTTCCCAGTTTTTGGAAATTACGATAAAATTGCTATGAAATTCACATGTGAGGTTTTGCGAGAACATAAGTTTTCATTTATCTAGGATAAATACTTAGGAATGGAATTGCTAGGTCAAATGGTTAAGTCTATATTTAACATTATGAGAGACTGCCAAACTTCCAGAGTGGCCTTGGCAACTTGCATTCACGTCAACAAAACATGAGACTTCCACTTGCTTTGCATCCTTGCCAGCCCTTGACGTTGTCTGTGTGTTCATTTTTGTCTTAGTCATCCTAAGTGTATAATGGTGTTAGTGGTATCCCATTGTGGTTTTATTTTGCATTTGCTCCATGGGCTATTCAATAATGTGTTAACTTCCTACTATGGGAGGAAGGGTTCCATATATCTTTTTTTAGCTCATTTCTAATTTAATCTCATTATGGTCCAAGATACACTTTCGATGTATCTCTGATTTCAATTCTTTTAAATTTCTGAACATTATCATCGATCTGGGTGAACGTTCCATGTGCCTTGAAAAGAATTTATATTTCTGCTGTTGTGGGGTGTTTATAAATGTCAATTAATTACAGTTGATTGATTCAATTAATTGTTCAATTTGACATTTTTGATGATTTTTTTTCTACTTATTCTATTAACTACCAAGAGAATGTTGAAATTTCCAACTCTAATTTTCAATTTCTCTATTTCTCCTTTCAGTTCTATCAGTGTTTGCTTTGTGGATTTTGAATCTCTGTTATATAATCTAATTGTTATGTCTTCTTAGTGTATGGATGCTTTTAATAATATGCAATGTCACTCTTAATTGCTTGTAATTGTCTTTGCTGTAGGTCTACTTTGGCTGTTATTAATATGGTGCTCAAGCTGTCTTGTGATTAGTATTTGCATGGTTTATCTTTTCCCCTCTTTTTACTTTTAAACTACCAATCAACGTATTTAAAGTGGATTTCTTATAAATAGCATATAGTTGGTTTTCTTCTTTTTATTAATGTCTGCCTTCTAAGTGTGTGTTGAAACCATTTACATTTAATGTAATTATGATATGTTTGGATTTATGTCTATCATTTTATTATTTGTTTTATGTTTCTCTCCTCTGTTGCTTGTTCCCCTGTTTTTCTTTTCCTGCTTTCTTTTGGATTATTTGAATATGTTTTTAGTATCCATTTTAATTTACTGGGTTTAGCTATAACTATTTGCAGTGTTTTAGTTGTTGATCTAGGGATGATAATGTACATACCTAGCTTTTTACATTATACTTAAAATTAATATTTTACCATTTTCAAGAGGAATGTGGAAATCTCACCACTATGGAGATAACTTTACCTTCCCCCTTTATGTCGTGATTGTCATATGTATTACACCTACAAACATTAAAAATCCTGTCTTAAGTTTTGTTCTTAATCATCATATACATTTTAAAGAAATTAAGAGGAGAAAATTACCGTATTATATTTACCAAGATATTTACTATATCTGTTGCTTTTCTGACTTTCCAATTTCCTTCCAATATCTTTTCTGTCCACCTGAAAAATGTCCTTTAGCATCTCTTTTGGAGCAGGTCTTTAAGCAACAAATTCTCTTGGTTTTCCTTCATCTGTAAATATTTGTATTTTCCTTTGTTCCTGAATAAGAATATTTTTGCTAAATGTGGAATTTTAGGTTGACAGGTCATTTCTTTCAGCACTTTAAAATTGGTTTTCTACTGCCTTATGACTTCCACGGTTTCTGATGAGAAATCCATAGTCATTCAAATCATTATTCCCATATACATAGCTCATCTTTTTCTCTGACTGCTTCCAAGATTCTTTTTTTGTCTGGCTTTCAGCAGTTTGATTGTGATTTATTTTGTTTTTCTATTCTAAAATGTCCATTTGATTCTTTTCTATAGCTTCTATAGCTTCTATTTCCCTACTGAGACTTTCCATTTTTCTTTTCAAGGGTCCTTTTCCTTTTCTCTTGGAGCCTGGCTATAGCAGCTGCTTTAAAGTCTTCGATTATTTTCAACATCTGGGTCATGTCAAAGCTGGTATCTGTTGAGTAACTTTTCTCTTGCAATTTCTTGCTATTTCCTCGTGTTTTTTATGTTGAATAATCTTGGGTTTTGGCTTTAGTCCCCTCCTCTACCACACGCTTCCTGTGACTGAGTCGGTGTCCAGAGCCAAGTGGCAAGAGGAAAGAGAGAAAAAACAAAAGCAATGGGGATTCTCGCCATACTCTTCCAACCACAGTCCCTCCAGTCAGAGAGAAGGATTCCCCTCCTTCAGAGATTACATGCTTTCCTGGCCTCTGCTGTTGTCCCACCACCAGAGGACTACATGTAGCTTCAGGACTTGAGCTCGCCTGAGGGCAGGTCTAGGAGAGAAAAAATCCAGTGGATTCCCCTACTCTGTCTATTAGGTGAACGCTTCCCTTCTCACTCCTCAAACCAGAAAGATAACGCTTCTCTTGAAGCTCTTTTTCATCCATGCTGGAGTGCAGTTCTGAGATTTGGGCTGCCTTTGAGTTCAGACCACGACAGGAAACTCACTGCCAAACAGCTCATACTCCAAGTAGTACCTGTC
Source organism: Equus quagga (assembly GCF_021613505.1). Classification (NCBI taxonomy): domain Eukaryota; kingdom Metazoa; phylum Chordata; class Mammalia; order Perissodactyla; family Equidae; genus Equus; species Equus quagga. The sequence goes on from NC_060282.1 coordinate 74,767,042, forward strand.
TTCCCCGGTCTCCCTGCTACCACATATTTCTCAGTCTTCAGATAGCTGTTCCATATCTTTGGTCCAGGGATTTCAGCTAATTCAGTGGGAAATTCAGGGTAGAATGTCCTTACTCAATCTTAACCAGGACTGGAGGCTCTTCACAATGTTTTAAATCAGAATAAAACTACTTATTAAGAAACACGTTATATATTATATATTAAATTTTATAAATAAATACGACACTTTTGCTATTTTAAAATATTCTATAGAGGCTAACAACTTAGTTATAAAACATTAGTAAGATTATGAATTGTGTTGGCTAATAATTGAAGTATCTATAAATAAATCTGTGAGATAATACAGAACAAAATGTGGCTTAACACAAGCTCATAACTCCAGCTAACATTCATGATGCTTTACTACGTACTAAGTGCTTCCCCTGAACTTCCACGTTTACTCTTCACAGTGACCTTGTGAATTAGCTACTATTATCCATGTCTTACAAGGGTGGAATGGGTGCCTCAGAGGAGCTCAACCCATTTTTCAAGGAAACAAAGGGTACAAATTGGCTTGTTGTGCAGGGGTAGATTGGTAAACTTTTTCTTAAAGAGCCAGATAATAAATATTTTAGGCTTTGTAGACCATGCAGTCTCTGTTGTAAATACTCTACCATAGTAGCAGAAAAGTAGCCATTTGTAAATAAATGTGGATGGTTGTGTTCCAATAAAATTTTATTTACAAAAACAGGCAGCTGGTCCCTGGACTGTAGTTTGCCAACCCTTGCTCTAGACACCAAAGGTCTCACTACTCTGGTTTACCTCTTTTCCACACAAATCACTTATTTCCCACGCAGACCTGTAACTTGATCATGTTTTCCCTTACAATAAATAACTAGAATCAGTTGTAATTATATTATTATATTAGAAGTAAGTGTACTTTTTAAAGTCAGAATCAGTTTTTTAAATTTGAAATTTCTGCCACTGTTTATTTTTGTTGCTGCTTTTCACTGTTTATTTTTGTTATATCAGTCCTATAATTTACTGAACAAGATGAATTTATAGCCAGTCGAATACCTCTGTAGAAAAACATAGCCAGCCAGAAAATATTATCCAGGAATGCTCGCTGACTCTACTACCTTCTGAAATTTCAGGCATTGATTCTTAACATCAGTACAAAGTTACACAGGAAGCTGATGTGGAGCAAGCAGACAAATAGAATTGCTGATTTGAGAGATTAAGAAATGGTAAAGGCAATTTAGAGCAGAGAAAACAAAGTGAACTCAGTATTTCTTTTCCTAGAAAAAACAGCATGAAACATTTGAATCAATCCTTTTAAAGTTTTTCTAAATCCTATTATTTTTAATAGGTGTTCATATCTAATTCTATCAATTTATAGATTTTTAGTGTCCTAAGCGTCATTAAATATATTAAACTTTATCATATTAGTCTGTGTTCTTCTGTGTTTACCCTTTTACTTGGCAAACATGATATTAATTTTCATTCAATTTTATTTCCCATATTCCTATAAGTTAGTGTAAAATAGACGACACTGCTGTTTAAGAGTTAACCATTAGACTGAGATGTGTAAAGTCCTGTAAATTATTCAGATATTTTGGAAGTTCTATCTGGAAACATATTTAAAACAATGAAGAGTAGATACTTGTTTTTTCATTTTTAAAATATGAAGGTGATATAATTTAAAGTAGAAATTTACAATGACAAAAAATGCTATTAATTTACAATCTGGTTCAGATATCTACTTTAATTCCACCTGTGTAGTAAAAATTGTTATTTAAAACCAAAATTTAGGGGGCTGGCCCCGTGGCCGAGTGGTTACGTTGGCGCGCTCCGCTGCAGCGGCCCAGTGTTTCGTCGGTTCAAATCCTGGGCACGGACATGGCACTGCTCGTCAGACCACGCTGAGGCAGCATCCCACATGCCACAACTAGAGGAACCCACAACGAAGAATACACAACTATGTACCGGGGGGGCTTTGG